>NC_048570.1:3899861-3902361 GCF_013265735.2 Oncorhynchus mykiss | reverse complement strand
TGAAGTTTGAACCACAAACTACTCTTCTGCTTCTTGAACAGGAAACTGTTAGTGACTGAAAAGAGATTCACACTGAACTAATTCACAGAGATTCCCAGTGATTCCCAGTAAACTGACTCAACTAAACAGAGAGAGGGAAGCTGTGTGTTCCCAAGTTGTTTCTATTAATTCAACTCTCTGAATGCTCAGGGGAGAGGGGAAAGAATTTACACACACGACACAAAGACGAAAAGAAGATTGTGTGCGTGTGTGTGTGCGTGTGTGTGTGTCTTGCAGAGCAGCCAGCCAGGGGGAGGGGTTAGTGGGGGAAACAGTCAGCGTTTTTCAGCAGGCAACATGAATGAGGCCCCACCACAGCACAGTGGACTTCCTGTTGACTATAAAAACCAAACCAATAGTCAGGCTGAACTGAAGAATACCTTCTGCTCTGCTCCCACATTCCAGAACCTTCCTTCCCGCCAGGTACAGACGTTGTTAATTCCCACCAGGTACAGAAGTTGTTAATTCTGTCAGGTACAGATGTTGTTAATTCCTGCCAGGTGAAGAAGTTGTGTGCCAGGTACAGAAGTTGTTAATTCTGTCAGGTATAGAAGTTGTTAATTCCCACCAGGTACAGATGTTGTTAATTCTGTCAGGGACAGAAGTTGTTAATTCTGTCAGGTACTGAAGTTGTTAATTCTGTCAGGTACAGAAGTTGTTAATTCCCGCCAGGTACAGAAGTTGTTCATTCCTGCCAGGTACAGAAGTTGTTCATTCCTGCCATGTACAGAAGTTGTTAATTCTGTCAGGGACAGAAGTTGTTAATTCTGTCAGGTACAGAAGTTGTTAATTCTGTCAGGTACAGAAGTTGTTAATTCCCGCCAGGTACAGAAGTTGTTAATTCTGTCAGGGACAGAAGTTGTTAATTCTGTCAGGTACTGAAGTTGTTAATTCTGTCAGGTACAGACATTGTTAATTCCCGCCAGGTACAGAAGTTGTTAATTCCTGCCAGGTACAGAAGTTGTTAATTATGTCAGGTACAGAAGTTGTTAATTCCTGCCAGGTACAGAAGTTGTTAATTCTGCCAGGTACAGAAGTTGTTAATTATGTCAGGTACAGAAGTTGTTAATTCCTGCCAGGTACAGAAGTTGTTAATTCTGCCAAGTACAGAAGTCGTTCATTCTGCCAGGTACAGAAGTTGTTAATTCCCGCCAGGTACAGAAGTTGTTAATTCCTGCCAGGTACAGAAGTTGTTAATTCTGTCAGGTACAGAAGTTGTTCATTCCTGCCAGGTACAGAAGTCGTTCATTCTGCCAGGTACAGAAGTAGTTCATTCTGCCAGGTACAGAAGTTGTTCATTCCTCTGAATGCATCCCAAATGGCACACTATTCTCTAGAGTCCTATGGGCCCTGTTTTCCAATCCACCAGAGTGCCAAATAAAGCAGCCTCTTAAATCAGCCATGAACCCCCTTGTGATAGGGGGAATGGCAGTATGCAACAGGGGGGGGCAATTGAATGCAAGCTTCACAAATTAAAAATAAATAAATTACTAAAACATTTCTATCGTGTCCATCTATAGGCAACAGGGTTGTTATTCTCGACCCTCTCAGATTTCTCAGTTTTCCCAAGACCAGATAATGACCATAAAGAGTAGAACCAATTCACCTGCTTTTACACTGTGATTTCACTATTTAATTTTCAATGTTTCTTTTGGGAGAAAAAACAAAAAAATCTTCAATATCTTCACCATATTAAAAATCAATATTTCAGTTCAAGTAACAGGATAGACTTTAAAATAAGGGATAGGATGTAAATGGATCATTAATCATCTTCAGAAATGACTTTGTCAAAGCAACAAAAATAACTAGGGCTTTACAATTTTGGTGAAACGTGGAGAGAATTTTGGGGGGTTTAGGTGGGTTAAAATCAGAATTTTGGGGGTTTAGGTGGGTTAAAATTAGACGTTTGGGGGGTTTAGGTGGGTTAAAATTAGACGTTTGGGGGGTTTAGGTGGGTTAAAATCAGAATTTTGGGGGGTTTAGGTGGGTTAAAATCAGAATTTTGGGGGTTTAGGTGGGTTAAAATCAGAATTTTGGGGGGTCTAGGTGGGTTAAAATTAGACGTTTGGGGGGTTTAGGTGGGTTAAAATCAGAATTTTGGGGGGTTTAGGTGGGTTAAAATCAGAATATTGGGGGGTTTAGGTGGGTTAAAATCAGAATATTGGGGGGTTTAGGTGGGTTAAAATCAGAATATTGGGGGGTTTAGGTGGGTTAAAATCAGAATATTGGGGGGTTTAGGTGGGTTAAAATCAGAATATTGGGGGGTTTAGGTGGGTTAAAATCAGAATATTGGGGGGTTTAGGTTGGTTAAAATCAGAATATTGGGGGGTTTAGGTGGGTTAAAATCAGAATTTTGACATTTTAGCAAGCCTTTATTCATATAATCCTCAGATGTGGTCAATATTAAAGGGAACTCCCTTTAATATACCAGGATTTTAAACCGTTTTACTGCTGCACGACG
>NC_048570.1:3887361-3894861 GCF_013265735.2 Oncorhynchus mykiss | reverse complement strand
GGCATTGCTGTAAGCACAGAAATAAACTAAACTTTCAGCAGGGGTCAAACCTTTCGACTGCCAGTGTGTTTCGGCAATGCCACAGGATATAGGTGCTCCCGTTTTGACATCGTTGCTTTTGTTTCGGCGGAACTGCCTCATCAGGGGTTTAGCAGTGCCCAGAGAAGAGGGTATACTAGGAAAGCTGCCCTGCGTTTAAAACTACACTGAAAAGCAGGGACATACACACTGATTGACCTAAAATGATAAATCCCATATTGATCTTTCAGAGTCAGGCCAATCCAGACTAATAGCAGATTAAAAGCAGGCTAATAGCAGACTAATAGCAGGCTAATAGCAGACTAATAGCAGACTAATAGCAGGCTAATAGCAGGCTAATAGCAGACTAATAGCAGACTAATAGCAGGCTAATAGCAGACTAATAGCAGACTAATAGCAGACTAATAGCAGGTTAATAGCAGACTAATAGCAGACTAAAAGCAGACTAATAGCAGACTAATAGCAGGCTAATAGCAGACTAATAGCAGACTAATAGCAGGCTAATAGCAGACTAATAGCAGACTAATAGCAGGCTAATAGCAGACTAATAGCAGGCTAATAGCAGGCTAATAGCAGACTAATAGCAGGCTAATAGCAGACTAATAGCAGGTTAATAGCAGATTAATAGTAGGCTAATTGAAATACATAAATGAGGCTGTCAGCTGCGTCAGAAATTCACAGATTTCTGTTCTTATAATTTTTTTCAGGTTTTCGGTCTCAAAGTTACATGTCTTGCCTTCTTCAAAGTAGTCTATAGCCTCAATCCCACCATAGAAACGTGTCAGTAATAAAAAAAAATTACAAAGACTTCCTCATATTCTCTCTCCTGTTCTATTGGTTTTCAAATCAACTTTTCTTTTAATTGTCTTGCAGCCAAAGACATTATTATCCTAGTCATATTATCAACCCGTGATAGTTGTTGCATCAATGTGCCGGCTGCGCATTTTAGAACGGTGTTTTCCCGTAAACTGCATTTTGGAACATTTGCGCCGTAGACCTACTTCCGTGTGCACATGACTGCGCTTTAAAATGAGAAGAAAAAAATAGATTGTCAACATTTTAAGCGAAACATTCTGATCTGTTACACAATGTCCCGTGTGTATCAAGAATGGCCCACCACCCAAAGGACATCCAGCCAACTTGAAACAATTGTGGGAAGCATTTTGGAGTCAACATGGGGCCAGCTTCCCTGTGGAACGCTTTCCCGACACCTTGTAGAGTTCACGCCCCGACGAATTCAGGGCTGTTCTGAAGGGGCAAAAGGTGCAACTCAATATTAGGATAGTGTTCTTAATGTTTGGTATACTCTTGTGTATATAAACAGAAACTTGATTTACCCACAGTGACATAACTGCCAGATGAATGTAAGGCATCTGAATGACTCTCATGTGCTTTCATCCATTATTTTCTACACGAATCAAATCAAATTATGTTGGTCACATACACATATTTAGCAGATGTTATTGCGGAGTGTAGAGAAATGCTTATGTTCCTAGCTCCAACAGTGCAGTAGTATCTAGCAATTCACAACAATACACACATCTAAAAGTAAAAGAATAGAATTAATAAATATATATATATATATATATATATATATATATATATTAGATCGAACAATGTCGGAGTGGCTTTGACTAAAATACAGTAGAATATAATACAGTATATACATATGAAATTGGTAAAGCAGTATGTAAACATTATTAAAGTGACTAGTTAGTAAATGCAGTAGAATATAATACAGTATGTACATATGAGATGAGTACAGCAGTATGTAAACATTATTAAAGTGACTAGTTAGTAAATGCAGTAGAATATAATACAGTATGTACATATGAGATGAGTAAAGCAGTATGTACATATGAGACGAGGAAAGCAGTATGTACATATGAGATGAGTAAAGCAGTATGTACATATGAGACGAGGAAAGCAGTATGTACATATGAGACGAGGAAAGCAGTATGTACATATGAGACGAGGAAAGCAGTATGTACATATGAGACGAGGAAAGCAGTATGTAAACATGATTTAAACATGGGACGACAGGGACCAGTATTCCATTATTAAAGTGGGCAATGATTCCAAGTCTATGTATATGAGGCAGCAGCCTCTAAGGTGCAGGGTTGAGTAACCGGGTGAAAGCCGGCTAGTGATGTCTGTTTAACAGTCTGATGGACTTGAGATAGAAGCTGTTTTTCAGTCTCTCGGTCCCTGCTTTGATGCACCTGTACTGACCTCGCCTTCTGGATGATATCGGGGCGAACAGGCCATGGCTTGGTTGGTTGATGTCCTTGATGATTTGGCCTTCCTGTGACATCGGGTGGTGTAGGTGTCCTGGAGGGCAGGTAGTTTGCCCCACAGCACAAACAGATCTGGGACCAGGCTATTGGCTAGACAGCACCAACAGATCTAGGACCAGGCTATTGGCTAGACAGCACCAACAGATCTGGGACCAGGCTATTGGCTAGACAGCACCAACAGATCTAGGACCAGGCTATTGGCTAGACAGCACCAACAGATCTGGGACCAGGCTATTGGCTAGACAGCACCAACAGATCTAGGACCAGGCTATTGCAACAGCACCAACAGATCTGGGACCAGGCTATTGGCTCGACAGCACCAACAGATCTAGGACCAGGCTATTGGCTAGACAGCACCAACATATCTAGGACCAGGCTATTGGCTAGACAGCACCAACAGATCTAGGACCAGACTATTGGCTCGACAGCACCAACAGATCTAGGACCAGGCTATTGGCTCGACAGCACCAACAGATCTAGGACCAGGCTATTGGCTAGACAGCACCAACAGATCTAGGACCAGGCTATTGGCTAGACAGCACCAACAGATCTAGGACCAGGCTATTGGCTAGACAGCACCAACAGATCTAGGACCAGGCTATTGGCTAGACAGCACCAACAGATCTGGGCCCAAGTTAGAGAACTTGCAGCTCTGTCACGTTCTGACCTCTATTTCTGTTGTTTTGTATTTATTTAGTATGGTCAGGGCGTGAGTTGGGTGGGCAGTCTATGTTTGTTTTTCTATGTTTTGGGGCATTTCTATGTTTTCGGCCTAGTATGGTTCTCAATCAGAGGCAGGTGTCATTAGTTGTCTCTGATTGAGAATCATACTTAGGTAGCCTGGGTTTCACTGTGTGTTTGTGGGTGATTGTTCCTGTCACTGTGTTTGTTGTCACAGGATAGGACTGTTTTGCGTTTTCACATTTCTTGTTTTTGTTAGTTTGTTCATGTGTAGTGATTTATTAAAACATGAATAACCACCACGCTGCGCTTTGGTCCGCTTCTCTTCCTCCTACAGACGAACGCCCTTACAGAATCACCCACCGCAACAGGACCAAGCGGCGTGGTAAACAGAGGCTGCAGCAACAGCAGCAGCAGGAGAAGCGACTGGTGCAGCAGGAGCAACAGCAGCAGCAGCAAAGGCAGCAGCAGGAGGAGCAACAGCAGCAGCAGCAGAAGCAGCAGTGGGAGAGGCTGCACTACTTGGAGAGATGGACTTGGGAGGAGATTCTAGACGGGAAAGGACCCTGGGCAGAGCCAGGAGAATATTGCCGCCCCAAGGCCGAGCTGGAGGCAGCAAAAGCAGAGAGGCGGCATTATGAGGAACTAGCACGGCAGAGCGGATGGAAGCCCGAGAGTCACCCCCAAAAATTTCTTGGGGGGGGGCACAGGGGGAGTGTGGCAGAGTCAGGAATCAGACCTGAGCCAACTCCCCCTGTTTATCGTGAGGAGCCAAGGAGGAGCTCAGAACCAGAGCTGGTGTTGGAGGTGAGCGAAGCAGAGACTGTAAAGGAGTTAATGGGGAAATTGGAGGAGAGTGATATGAGGGACTTGCTGGTTTGGTGCATGAGGCACGACATTCGCCCGACGGAGCGTGTCAGGGATTTAATGGCACCGGGGTCAGCTCTCCATACTCATCCTGAGGTGCGTGCGAGGGGTCTGGTGAAGACTGTGCCAGCCTCACGCACCAGGCCTCCTGTGCATCTCCCTAGCCTTGCACGTCCTGTGCCATCTCAGCACTACAGTGCTCCTAGCAGTGCTAACTGTGGCGGGCGTGGTGCTGGTCAGGCACCGTGTTATGCAGTTGTGCGCACGGTGTCCCCAGTACGCGTGCTTAGCCCGGTGCGCTACATCCCAGCTCCCCACATCTGCCGGGCTAGGGTGAAGATCCAGCCAGGGCGGTTGGTGCCAGCCCTGCTCTCAAGATCTCCAGTACGCCTTCACGGCCCGGTCTATCCGTCACCACCTCCACGCACCAGCCCTCCGGTGGCAGCCCCCCGTACCAGGCTGTCTCTCCGGCCCATCCTTACAGGGGCTTCCTCCTCTCCAGCGCTGCCGGAGCCTCCCACCTGTCCGGCGCCTCTGCCGGAGCCTCTCGCCTGTCCGGCGCCGCTGCCGGAGCCTCCCGCCTGTCCGGCGCCTCTGCCGGAGCCTCCCGCCTGTCCGGCGCCTCTGCCGGAGCCTCCCGCCTGTCCGGCGCCGCTGCCGGAGCCTCCCGCCTGTCCGGCGCCTCTGCCGGAGCCTCCCGCCTGTCCGGCGCCTCTGCCGGAGCCTCCCGCCTGTCCGGCGCCGCTGCCGGAGCCTCCCGCCTGTCCGGCGCCTCTGCCGGAGCCTCCCGCCTGTCCGGCGCCGCTGCCGGAGCCTCCCGCCTGTCCGGCGCCGCCGCCGGAGTCTCCCGCCTCTCCGGCGCTACCAGGGCCTTCCTTTTCTCCAGCGTTGCCGGAGCTTCCCGTCTGCCCAGCGCCAGCTGAGCTTCCCGTCTGCCCAGCGCCAGCTGAGCTTCCCGTCTGCCCAGCGCCAGCTGAGCTTCCCGTCTGCCCAGCGCCGCCAACGCCGCCCGTCTGCCCAGTGCCGCCAGCGCCGCCCGTCTGCCCAGCGCCGCCGGCGCCGCCCGTCTGCCCGGAGCCGCCGGCGCCGCCCGTCTGCCCGGAGCCGCCAGTGCCGCCCGTCTGCCAGGAGCCGCCAGTGCCGCCCGTCAGCCAGGGGCCGCCAGTGCCGCCCGTCAGCCAGGGGCCGCCAGTGCCGCCCGTCAGCCAGGGGCCGCCAGTGCCGCCAGTCAGCCAGGGGCCGCCAGTGCCGCCAGTCAGCCAGGGGCCGCCAGTGCCGCCAGTCAGCCAGGGGCCGCCAGTGCCGCCAGTAAGCCAGGGGCCGCCAGTAAGCCAGGGGCCGCCAGTGCCGCCAGTCAGCCAGGGGCCGCAAGTAAGCCAGGGGCCGCCAGTGCCGTCAGTCAGCCAGGGGCCGCCCGAGCAGCTGCCCCTCTGTCCAGAGCAGCTGTCGCCCCTCTGTCCCAAGCTGCTGCCGCCCCTCTGTCCCGAGCAGCTGCCGCCCCTCTGTCCCGAGCTGCTATCGCCCCTCTGTCCAGAGCAGCTGTCGCCCCTCTGTCCCAAGCTGCTGCCGCCCCTCTGTCCCGAGCAGTTGTCCCTCTGTCCCGAGCAGTTGTCCCTCTGTCCCGAGCAGCTGCTTCACCTCTGTCCCGAGCTGCCCCTCTGTCCCGAGCAGCCCCTCTGTCCAGTGGGGTCATTGAGAGGGGTGGCCATGGTGAGTAAGCCAGGGAGGCGGACAATTAAGGCGGACTAAGACAATGGTGAAGTGGGGTCCGCGTCCCGCGCCAGAGCCGCCACCGCGGACAGACGCCCACCCAGACCCTCCCCTATAGGTCAAGGTTTTGCGGCCGGAGTCCGCACCTTTGGGGGGGGGTACTGTCACGTTCTGACCTCTATTTCTGTTGTTTTGTATTTATTTAGTATGGTCAGGGCGTGAGTTGGGTGGGCAGTCTATGTTTGTTTTTCTATGTTTTGGGGCATTTCTATGTTTTCGGCCTAGTATGGTTCTCAATCAGAGGCAGGTGTCATTAGTTGTCTCTGATTGAGAATCATACTTAGGTAGCCTGGGTTTCACTGTGTGTTTGTGGGTGATTGTTCCTGTCACTGTGTTTGTTGTCACAGGATAGGACTGTTTTGCGTTTTCACATTTCTTGTTTTTGTTAGTTTGTTCATGTGTAGTGATTTATTAAAACATGAATAACCACCACGCTGCGCTTTGGTCCGCTTCTCTTCCTCCTACAGACGAACGCCCTTACAAGCTCACATAGAGGAACTGTGTCCTAATGAGCAGAATGCACGGAGACCGCAGCATAACTCCTATAATGACTTAATCAGAGTCTCGAGATCCTTCCTTAGATAACGCTGAATTCCTGCCCCACCCTCCTATTCAATGCTATTGCTGTGAGCCAGAGGAGATGCGGAAATAAGCTGAAAACAGGAGCTTAACTTTTCTCCTGGCTGTAACTTGGGTTACTGAATATGTCTGTATATCATCAAATCAAGCTTTATTTATACAGCACATTTTAAACATGAATGCAGAAATATTTAGTACACCACCGACATAAGAGGATCAAAAAAAGAAAGTGACAATAAAAACTGACTGACTAAAAAGCACCTTCAGGAAAAGCACCTTCAGGAAAAGCACCTTCAGGAAAAGCACCTTCAGGAAAAGCAAAGCTATAAAGGTGTTTTAAGATCCCTTTTAAATATGTCTACAGTTTCTGTCCTCCTCAGGTTCTCTGGCAGGATATTCCAGAGGCTGGGTGCATCGTAACTAAAGGCTGCCTCTCCATGCCTCTTGGTCCTCCTCAGGTTCTCTGGCAGGATATTCCAGAGGCTGGGGGCATCGTAACTAAAGGCTGCCTCTCCATGCCTCTTGGTCCTCCTCAGGTTCTCTGGCAGGATATTCCAGAGGCTGGGTGCATCGTAACTAAAGGCTGCCTCTCCATGCCTCTTGGTCCTGACTTCAGGATAGTTAAAAGGCTGCCTCTCCATGCCTCTTGGTCCTAGACTTCAGGATAGTTAAAAGTCTGCCTCTCCATGCCTCTTGGTCCTAGACTTCAGGATAGTTAAAAGTCTGCCTCTCCATGCCTCTTGGTCCAAGACTTCAGGATAGTGAAAAGTCTGCCTCTCCATGCCTCTTGGTTCTAAACTTCAGGATAGTGAAAAGTCTGGCTCTCCATGCCTCTTGGTCCAAGACTTCAGGATAGTGAAAAGTCTGCCTCTCCATGCCTCTTGGTCCAAGACTTCAGGATAGTTAAAAGTCTGCCTCTCCATGCCTCTTGGTCCAAGACTTCAGGATAGTTAAAAGTCTGCCTCTCCATGCCTCTTGGTCCAAGACTTCAGGATAGTTAAAAGTCTGCCTCTCCATGCCTCTTGGTCCAAGGCTGGGGACATAATAACTAAAGGCTGTCTCTCCAGGCCTCTTGGTCCCAGACTGGGGGCATAATAACTAAAGGCTGTCTCTCCAGGCCTCTTGGTCCCAGACTGGGGGCATAATAACTAAAGGCTGCCTCTCCATGCCTCTTGGTCCCAGACTGGGGGCATAGTAACTAAAGGCTGCCTCTCCATGTCTCTTGGTCCCAGGCTGGGGGCATAGTAACTAAAGGCTGCCTCTCCAT
>NC_048570.1:3804861-3882361 GCF_013265735.2 Oncorhynchus mykiss | reverse complement strand
GACACCATGACCCTATGGACAACGAAACTGACACCATGACCCTATAGACAAGGAAACTGACACCAAGGAAACTGAAACCAAGGAAACTGATACCATAGACAAGGAAACTGACACCAAGGAAACTGACACCATGACCCTATAGACAAGGAAACTGACACCAAGGAAACTGACACCATGACCCTATAGACAACGAAACTGACACCAAGGAAACTGACACCATGACCCTATAGACAAGGAAACTGACACCAAGGAAACTGACACCATGACCCTATAGACAACGAAACTGACACCAAGGAAACTGACACCATGACCCTATAGACAACGAAACTGACACCAAGGAAACTGACACCATGACCCTATAGACAACGAAACTGACACCATGACCCTATGGACAACGAAACTGACATCATGACCCTATAGACAAGGAAACTGACACCAAGGAAACTGAAACCAAGGAAACTGATACCATAGACAGGGAAATTGACACCAAGGAAACTGACACCATGACCCTATAGACAAGGAAACGGACACCATGACCATATAGACAAGGAAACTGACACCAAGGAAACTGACACCATGACCCTATAGACAACGAAACTGACACCATGACCCTATAGACCACAAAACTGACACCAAGGAAACTGACACCATGACCCTATAGACAAGGAAACTGACACCATGACCCTATAGACAAGGAAACGGACACCATGACCCTATAGACAAGGAAATTGACACCATGACCCTATAGACAAGGAAACTGACACCAAGGAAACTGACACCAAGGAAACTGACACCATAGACAAGGAAATTGACACCAATGAAAGTGACACCATGACCCTATAGACAAGGAAACGGACACCATGACCCTATAGATAAGGAAACTGGCACCATTACCCTATAGACAAGGAAACTGACACCATGACCCTATAGACAAGGAAACTGACACCATTACCATATAGACAAAGAAACTGACATCATTACCCTATAGCCAAGGAAACTGACACCATTACCCTATAGACAAGGAAACTGACACCAAGGAAGCTGACACCATGACCCTATAGACAAGGAAACTGACACCATGACCCTATAGACAAGGAAACTGACACCAAGGAAACTGAAACCAAGGAAACTGATACCATAGACAGGGAAATTGACACCAAGGAAACTGACACCATGACCCTATAGACAAGGAAACGGACACCATGACCCCATAGACAAGGAAACTGACTCCAATTAAACTGACACCATGACCCTATAGACAACGAAACTGACACCAAGGAAACTGACACCATGACCCTATAGACCACGAAACTGACACCAAGGAAACTGACACCATGACCCTATAGACAAGGAAACTGACACCATGACCCTATAGACAAGGAAACGGACACCATGACCCTATAGACAAGGAAAAATGGACACCATGACCCTATAGACAAGGAAACTGACACCAAGGAAACTGACACCATAGACAAGGAAATTGACACCAAGGAAACTGACACCATAGACAAGAAAATTGACACCAAGGAAACTGACACCATGACCCTATAGACAAGGAAACGGACACCATGACCCTATAGACAAGGAAATGGACACCATGACCCTATAGACAAGGAAACTGACACCAAGGAAACTGACACCAAGGAAACTGACACCATAGACAAGGAAATTGACACCAAGGAAACTGACACCATGACCCTATAGACAACGAAACTGACACCAAGGAAACTGACACCATGACCCTATAGACAACGAAACTGACACCAAGGAAACTGACACCATGACCCTATAGACAACGAAACTGACACCATGACCCTATGGACAACGAAACTGACATCATGACCCTATAGACAAGGAAACTGACACCAAGGAAACTGAAACCAAGGAAACTGATACCATAGACAGGGAAATTGACACCAAGGAAACTGACACCATGACCCTATAGACAAGGAAACGGACACCATGACCATATAGACAAGGAAACTGACACCAAGGAAACTGACACCATGACCCTATAGACAACGAAACTGACACCATGACCCTATAGACCACAAAACTGACACCAAGGAAACTGACACCATGACCCTATAGACAAGGAAACTGACACCATGACCCTATAGACAAGGAAACGGACACCATGACCCTATAGACAAGGAGATTGACACCATGACCCTATAGACAAGGAAACTGACACCAAGGAAACTGACACCAAGGAAACTGACACCATAGACAAGGAAATTGACACCAATGAAACTGACACCATGACCCTATAGACAAGGAAACGGACACCATGACCCTATAGATAAGGAAACTGACACCATTACCCTATAGACAAGGAAACTGACACCATGACCCTATAGACAAGGAAACTGACACCATTACCATATAGACAAAGAAACTGACATCATTACCCTATAGCCAAGGAAACTGACACCATTACCCTATAGACAAGGAAACTGACACCAAGGAAGCTGACACCATGACCCTATAGACAAGGAAACTGACACCATGACCCTATAGACAAGGAAACTGACACCAAGGAAACTGAAACCAAGGAAACTGATACCATAGACAGGGAAATTGACACCAAGGAAACTGACACCATGACCCTATAGACAAGGAAACGGACACCATGACCCCATAGACAAGGAAACTGACACCAAGGAAACTGACACCATGACCCTATAGACAACGAAACTGACACCAAGGAAACTGACACCATGACCCTATAGACCACGAAACTGACACCAAGGAAACTGACACCATGACCCTATAGACCACGAAACTGACACCAAAGAAACTGACACCATGACCCTATAGACAAGGAAACTGACACCATGACCCTATAGACAAGGAAACGGACACCATGACCCTATAGACAAGGAAAAATGGACACCATGACCCTATAGACAAGGAAACTGACACCAAGGAAACTGACACCATAGACAAGGAAATTGACACCAAGGAAACTGACACCATAGACAAGAAAATTGACACCAAGGAAACTGACACCATGACCCTATAGACAACGAAACGGACACCATGACCCTATAGACAAGGAAATGGACACCATGACCCTATAGACAAGGAAATTGACACCAAGGAAACTGACACCAAGGAAACTGACACCATAGACAAGGAAATTGACACCAAGGAAACTGACACCATGACCCTATAGACAAGGAAACGGACACCATGACCCTATAGACAAGGAAACGGACACCATGACCCTATAGATAAGGAAACTGACACCATTACCCTATAGACAAGGAAACTGACACCAATGAAGCTGACACCATGACATATGGTGCAGTATGTTTCAATAACCCTATAGACAAGGAAACTGACACCATGACCCTATAGACAAGGAAACTGACATCATTACCCTATAGACATGGAAACTGACACCGAGGAAACTGACACCATAACCCTATAGACAAGGAAACTGACACCAAGGAAGCTGACACCATGACATATGGTGCAGTATGTTTCAATAACCCTATAGACAAGGAAACTGACACCAATGAAGCTGACACCATGTGTGACTATTACAGGCCTCTGTTCCTGATAACATCAGGCCAGCACAAAAACATCACAGTCGACCTTTTAAAGAAGAAATCCAACACTTGCATGTGCAGTTTATTTTGTAATATTCTGTGGTAGTTAATTCAGCTGGAATGTGATGGAGCTTGCTTTGCACTCCGCAGTTTCCACCAGGAAACAGGCTCTGGTCTGTTTTCAATTACAGTCTGTACTGTTGGGACTCTGCTGCCCTTTGATGCGATAATGGAGTTAGCAGATCTAGGATCAGTCTGGGAACTGAACGCTAGCCTCAGAGAGGGACCCTGGACATGGAGTTAGCAGATCTAGGATCAGTCTGGGAACTGAACGCTAGCCTCAGAGAGGGACCCTGGACATGGAGTTAGCAGATCTAGGATCTGTCTGGGAACTGAACGCTGGCCTTAGAGAGGGACCCTGGACATGGAGTTAGCAGATCTAGGATCAGTCTGGGAACTGAACGCTGGCCTTAGAGAGGGACCCTGGACATGGAGTTAGCAGATCTAGGATCAGTCTGGGAACTGAACGTTAGCCTCAGAGAGGGACCCTGGACATGGAGTTAGCAGATCTAGGATCAGTCTGGGAACTGAACGCTAGCCTCAGAGAGGGACCCTGGACATGGAGTTAGCAGATCTAGGATCAGTCTGGGAACTGAACGTTAGCCTCAGAGAGGGACCCTGGACATGGAGTTAGCAGATCTAGGATCAGTCTGGGAACTGAACGCTGGCCTTAGAGAGGGACACTGGACATGGAGTTAGCAGATCTAGGATCAGTCTGGGAACTGAACGCTGGCCTTAGAGAGGGACCCTGGACATGGAGTTAGCAGATCTAGGATCAGTCTGGGAACTGAACGCTACCCTCAGAGAGGGACCCTGGACATGGAGTTGGCAGATCTAGGATCAGTCTGGGAACTGAACGCTACCCTCAGAGAGGGACCCTGGACATGGAGTTAGCAGATCTAGGATCAGTCTGGGAACTGAACGCTAGCCTCAGAGAGGGACCCTGGACATGGAGTTAGCAGAACTAGGATCAGTCTGGGAACTGAACGCTAGCCTCAGAGAGGGACCCTGGACATGGAGTTAGCAGATCTAGGATCAGTCTGGGAACTGAACGCTAGCCTCAGAGAGGGACCCTGGACATGGAGTTAGCAGATCTAGGATCAGTCTGGGAACTGAACGTTAGCCTCAGAGAGGGACCCTGGACATGGAGTTAGCAGATCTAGGATCAGTCTGGGAACTGAACGCTGGCCTTAGAGAGGGACCCTGGACATGGAGTTAGCAGATCTAGGATCAGTCTGGGAACTGAACGCTGGCCTTAGAGAGGGACCCTGGACATGGATTTAGCAGATCTAGGATCAGTCTGGGAACTGAACGCTAGCCTCAGAGAGGGACCCTGGACATGGAGTTAGCAGATCTAGGATCAGTCTGGGAACTGAACGTTAGCCTCAGAGAGGGACCCTGGACATGGAGTTAGCAGATCTAGGATCAGTCTGGGAACTGAACGTTAGCCTCAGAGAGGGACCCTGGACATGGAGTTAGCAGATCTAGGATCAGTCTGGGAACTGAACGCTAGCCTCAGAGAGGGACCCTGGACATGGAGTTAGCAGATCTAGGATCAGTCTGGGAACTGAACGTTAGCCTCAGAGAGGGACCCTGGACATGGAGTTAGCAGATCTGGGATCAGTCTGGGACCTGAACGCTAGCCTCAGAGAGGGACCCTGGACATGGAGTTAGCAGATCTAGGATCAGTCTGGGACCTGAACGCTAGCCTCAGAGAGGGACCCTGGACATGGAGTTAGCAGATCTAGGATCAGTCTGGGAACTGAACGTTAGCCTCAGAGAGGGACCCTGGACATGGAGTTAGCAGATCTAGGATCAGTCTGGGAACTGAACGCTAGCCTCAGAGAGGGACCCTGGACATGGAGTTAGCAGATCTAGGATCAGTCTGGGACCTGAACGCTAGCCTCAGAGAGGGACCCTGGACATGGAGTTAGCAGATCTAGGATCAGTCTGGGAACTGAACGTTAGCCTCAGAGAGGGACCCTGGACATGGAGTTAGCAGATCTAGGATCAGTCTGGGAACTGAACGCTAGCCTCAGAGAGGGACCCTGGACATGGAGTTAGCAGATCTAGGATCAGTCTGGGAACTGAACGTTAGCCTCAGAGAGGGACCCTGGACATGGAGTTAGCAGATCTAGGATCAGTCTGGGAACTGAACGCTAGCCTCAGAGAGGGACCCTGGACATGGAGTTAGCAGATCTAGGATCAGTCTGGGAACTGAACGCTAGCCTCAGAGAGGGACCCTGGACATGGAGTTAGCAGATCTAGGATCAGTCTGGGAACTGAACGCTACCCTCAGAGAGGGACCCTGGACATGGAGTTAGCAGATCTAGGATCAGTCTGGGACCTGAACGCTAGCCTCAGAGAGGGACCCTGGACATGGAGTTAGCAGATCTAGGATCAGTCTGGGAACTGAACGTTAGCCTCAGAGAGGGACCCTGGACATGGAGTTAGCAGATCTAGGATCAGTCTGGGAACTGAACGCTAGCCTCAGAGAGGGACCCTGGACATGGAGTTAGCAGATCTAGGATCAGTCTGGGAACTGAACGTTAGCCTCAGAGAGGGACCCTGGACATGGAGTTAGCAGATCTGGGATCAGTCTGGGACCTGAACGCTAGCCTCAGAGAGGGACCCTGGACATGGAGTTAGCAGATCTAGGATCAGTCTGGGACCTGAACGCTAGCCTCAGAGAGGGACCCTGGACATGGAGTTAGCAGATCTAGGATCAGTCTGGGAACTGAACGTTAGCCTCAGAGAGGGACCCTGGACATGGAGTTAGCAGATCTAGGATCAGTCTGGGAACTGAACGTTAGCCTCAGAGAGGGACCCTGGACATGGAGTTAGCAGATCTGGGATCAGTCTGGGACCTGAACGCTAGCCTCAGAGAGGGACCCTGGACATGGAGTTAGCAGATCTAGGATCAGTCTGGGACCTGAACGCTAGCCTCAGAGAGGGACCCTGGACATGGAGTTAGCAGATCTAGGATCAGTCTGGGAACTGAACGTTAGCCTCAGAGAGGGACCCTGGACATGGAGTTAGCAGATCTAGGATCAGTCTGGGAACTGAACGCTAGCCTCAGAGAGGGACCCTGGACATGGAGTTAGCAGATCTAGGATCAGTCTGGGAACTGAACGCTAGCCTCAGAGAGGGACCCTGGACATGGAGTTAGCAGATCTAGGATCAGTCTGGGAACTGAACGCTACCCTCAGAGAGGGACCCTGGACATGGAGTTAGCAGATCTAGGATCAGTCTGGGAACTGAACGCTAGCCTCAGAGAGGGACCCTGGACATGGAGTTAGCAGATCTAGGATCAGTCTGGGAACTGAACGTTAGCCTCAGAGAGGGACCCTGGACATGGAGTTAGCAGATCTGGGATCAGTCTGGGACCTGAACGCTAGCCTCAGAGAGGGACCCTGGACATGGAGTTAGCAGATCTAGGATCAGACTGGGACCTAAACGCTAGCCTCAGAGAGGGACCCTGGACATGGAGTTAGCAGATCTAGGATCAGTCTGGGAACTGAACGTTAGCCTCAGAGAGGGACCCTGGACATGGAGTTAGCAGATCCGGGATCAGTCTGGGACCTGAACGCTAGCCTCAGAGAGGGACCCGGGACATGGAGTTAGCAGATCTAGGATCAGTCTGGGACCTGAACGCTAGCCTCAGAGACGGACCCTGGACATGGAGTTAGCAGATCTAGGATCAGTCTGGGAACTGAACGTTAGCCTCAGAGAGGAACCCTGGACATGGAGTTAGCAGATCTAGGATCAGTCTGGGACCTGAACGTTAGCCTCAGAGAGGGACCCTGGACATGGAGTTAGCAGATCTAGGATCAGTCTGGGACCTGAACGTTAGCCTCAGAGAGGGACCCTGGACATGGAGTTAGCAGATCTAGGATCAGTCTGGGACCTGAACGCTAGCCTCAGAGAGGGACCCTGGACATGGAGTTAGCAGATCTAGGATCAGTCTGGGAACTGAACGCTAGCCTCAGAGAGGGACCCTGGACATGGAGTTAGCAGATCTAGGATCAGTCTGGGAACTGAACGCTAGCCTCAGAGAGGGACCCTGGACATGGAGTTAGCAGATCTAGGATCAGTCTGGGAACTGAACGCTGGCCTTAGAGGGGGACCCTGGACATGGAGTTAGCAGATCTAGGATCAGTCTGGGAACTGAACGCTAGCCTCAGAGAGGGACCCTGGACATGGAGTTAGCAGATCTAGGATCAGTCTGGGAACTGAACGCTGGCCTTAGAGAGGGACCCTGGACATGGAGTTAGCAGATCTAGGATCAGTCTGGGAACTGAACGCTAGCCTCAGAGAGGGACCCTGGACATGGAGTTAGCAGATCTAGGATCAGTCTGGGAACTGAACGCTAGCCTCAGAGAGGGTTCCCTGGACATGGAGTTAGCAGATCTAGGATCAGTCTGGGAACTGAACGCTAGCCTCAGAGAGGGACCCTGGACATGGAGTTAGCAGATCTAGGATCAGTCTGGGAACTGAACGCTAGCCTCAGAGAGGGACCCTGGACATGGAGTTAGCAGATCTAGGATCAGTCTGGGAACTGAACGCTGGCCTTAGAGAGGGACCCTGGACATGGAGTTAGCAGATCTAGGATCAGTCTGGGAACTGAACGCTAGCCTCAGAGAGGGACCCTGGACATGGAGTTAGCAGATCTAGGATCAGTCTGGGAACTGAACGCTAGCCTCAGAGAGGGACCCTGGACATGGAGTTAGCAGATCTAGGATCAGTCTGGGAACTGAACGCTAGCCTCAGAGAGGGACCCTGGACATGGAGTTAGCAGATCTAGGATCAGTCTGGGACCTGAACGCTAACCTCAGAGAGGGACCCTGGACATGGAGTTAGCAGATCTAGGATCAGTCTGGGACCTGAACGCTAGCCTCAGAGAGGGACCATGCCAAGACGCAGAGCGAGCAGACCCAGGAGCCCAGGGTTGTATTCATTTTGGCACGCCATAGCAAAACGTTGTTTTTTTTTGCAATGGAAAACGGAACACAAGCATTTCTTATTGGACAAGTTCAGGTAGTCTGTCCGTTTCCTTACGTTTCGAGCCATTTACTGTGTTCATGTTACAATCCAGGCAATAGTATCGAGCCAGACACTGTGTTCATGTTACAATCCAAACAATAGTATCGAGCCAGACACTGTGTTCATACAGTAAGTAGGGCATCTCTGTTCTTCTAAAAAATACATTTTCTTCAACGTTTTTCTTTAGACATGCCTAAAATAAATAGTTGATTTATTGTGATGGTGTATATTAAATAGATTTATTAGAATGTAGATGTTCCAAAGATCAGCAGCTCATATGGACGTCTGGAGATGTTAATTACGGGGCAATTTAAATTCTTTAATTACGGGACTCTGAAATTCTTGGAGAGTCCTGTGTAGTATTTTTGTATAGAGAGAGAGGAGATGGTCAGTGGTCCTGGAGAGAGAGGAGGGAGAGGAGATGATCAGTGGTCCTGGAGGGAGAGGAGACGGTCATTGCTCCTGGAGAAGGAGGAGAGAGAGAGGAGATGGTCAGTGCTGCTGGAGAGAGAGGAGGGAGAGGAGACGGTCATTGCTCCTGGAGAAGGAGGAGAGAGAGGAGATGGTCAGTGGTCCTGGAGGGAGAGAAGGGAAAGGAGTCAGTCAATGCTGCTGGAAAAGGAAGAGGGAGAGAGGAGATGGTCAGTTGTCCTGGAGAGAGAGGAGGGAGAGGAGATGGTCAGTGGTCCTGGAGTGAGAGGAGGGAGAGGAGACGGTCAGTGGTCCTGGAGAGAGAGGAGGGAGAGGAGAGGGTCAATGCTGCTGGAAAAGGAAGAGGGAGAGAGGAGATGGTCAGTGGTCCTGGAGAGAGAGGAGGGAGAGGAGATGGTCAGTGGTCCTGGAGAGAGAGGAGGGAGAGGAGATGGTCAGTGGTCCTGGAGTGAGAGGAGGGAGAGGAGACGGTCAGTGGTCCTGGAGAGAGGGGAGGGAGAGGAGACGGTCAGTGGTCCTGGAGAGAGAGGAGGGAGAGGAGACGGTCAGTGGTGCTGGAGAGAGAGGAGGGAAAGGAGAGGGTCAGTGGTCCTGGAGAGAGAGGAGGGAGAGGAGACGGTCAGTGGTCCTGGAGAGAGAGGAGGGAGAGGAGACGGTCAGTGGTCCTGGAGAGAGAGGAGGGAAAGGAGAGGGTCAGGAATGTTTTACTGGAGTCAATGGAAGGACAGCACTTCTGGCAAAAACATCTTGATAAGTCCATTATGTGACCACCAGGTAAGTCAGTTGAGAGCAAGTTCACATACACAGAGTGTATAAAACCTTCCTAACATTAAGTTGTTCCTTAGGGATGCTGGCCCATGTTGACTCCAATGCTTCTCGCAGTTTTGTCAAATTGTCTTGATGTTCTTTGGGTGTTGGATCATTTTTGAATGTGGAAAAACCCAGCAGCGTTGCAGTTCTTGACATATTCAAACCGGTGCGCCTGGCAACTACTACCAAACCCCGTTCAAAATCGTTCTTTAACCAGGCCTCCTCCTCTTCTTCTACACTGATTGAAGTGGATTTAACAAGTGACATCAATAAGGGATCATAGCTGATCACCTGGATTCACCTGGTCAGTCTATGTCAGGGAAAGAGCAGGTGTTCCTAATGTTTTGTACACTCAGTGTATGTGTAAACTTACAATAGACCTCCTCATCACCGATGAGATCATGGTAGATGTAAAACTGGCTCGATGGCCGAGTGCTCGACCCAAAAATAGGCTCCAGATTCCTGGCATGAACGATCTGTTCCCATCAGCCAGAGAACGCTGCCTGGGCTACTCTGCAGGCATTGTTTGAGCTAATGAGAATGGTTCCCGAACAGGGAACTGAAGCTAAAAATACCAATTACGATCTGGATACCCACGTTATTGGGGTTAAAAGCTGCGGAGTACAGTGTCTGCATGGCTCAATAAAAGTTATTTACAAACACTAAATATAACGCTGAGTTTTTGGGGCCTTGCCAGAGGCAATGAGAACAAGAGAAGGCAAAGAGGAACCGAGAAAAATGTAGAACGGCACAAATAGTTTTCTGTTTGACACTTTAGGTCAGATATTGTTAAGCGTGCATAAGCAATGCTTCTTCATCGTTTCACAAACGAACGAATAGGTGTAAAGCTAATCAAGCACCACTATGAATATTAGGTGATTTAAACAATATGGCTAAACAAGATGTTATTTACAAAGTTATCTCTTTTGGAATGTATGACACAATTAATTTATTTAACCTTTTTTTAACGAGGCAAGTCAGTAAAGAACAAATTCTTATTTTCATTGATGGCCTAGGAACAGTGGGGTTAACTGCCTGTTCAGGGGAACAGTGGGGTTAACTGCCTTGTTCTGGGGGCAGAATGACAGATTTTTACCTTGTCAGCTTAAATCGATGCCAAGCAGCGTTGGTTCCCATTATTTAGGCTAACGATGTCCCCCCTCTCATTTCCGACTTGTATGCCTAAAACCGTCTGTGACAGTTGTGTTAACTCAGTTTCTCAGTCCACGCAACAACCAACCACAACACTGACAGACCAGAACAAAATACGACACTGACGGGCGACTTCCTGTCTGTTAGAAAAGCCAACACGCTCCCACATCTTTCTCTGCTCTGATACACGGTACTTCCTGTCTGTTAGAAAAGCCAACACGCTCCCACATCTTTCTCTGCTCTGATACACGGTACTTCCTGTCTGTTAGAAAAGCCAACACGCTCCCACATCTTTCTCTGCTCTGATACACAGTACTTCCTGTCTGTTAGAAAAGCCAACACGCTCCCACATCTTTCTCTGCTCTGATACACGGTACTTCCTGTCTGTTAGAAAAGCCAACACGCTCCCACATCTTTCTCTGCTCTGATACACAGTACTTCCTGTTTGTTAGAAAAGCCAACACGCTCCCACATCTTTCTCTGCTCTGATACACGGTACCCAACATCCCTCACTCTTTACCAAGTCAAGTGCTATGATAACCCCTCTCCCTCCCTAACCCCACTCTCCCTCCCTAACCCCGCTCTCTCTCCTTAACCCTGCTCTCTCCTTAACCCCTCTCTCTCCTTAACCCTACACTCTCCTTAACCCCTCTCTCTCCTTAACCCCTCTCTCTCCTTAACCCCACTCTCTCCTTAACCCCTTTCTCTCCTTAACCCTACACTCTCCTTAACCCATCTCTCTCCTTAACCCCACTCTCTCCTTAACCCTGCTCTCTCCTTAACCCCTCTCTCTCCTTAACCCCACTCTCTCCTTAACCCTGCTCTCTCCTTAACCCCTTTCTCTCCTTAGCCCTACACTCTCCTTAACCCATCTCTCTCCTTAACCCCACTCTCTCCTTAACCCTGCTCTCTCCTTAACCCATCTCTCTCCTTAACCCCACTCTCTCCTTAACCCTGCTGTCTCCTTAACCCCTCTCTCTCCTTAACCCCACTCTCTCCTTAACCCTGCTCTCTCCTTAACCCTGCTCTCTCCTTAGCCCTACACTCTCTCGTCTTAACCCACTCTCTCTCCTTAACCCTGCTCTCTCTCCTTAGCCCTACACTCTCTCTCCTTAACCCCACTCTCTCTCCTTAACTCTGCTCTCTCTCCATAGCCCTACACTCTCTCTCCTTAACCTCACTCTCCCTCCTTAACCCCACTCTCTCTCCTTAACCCCACTCTCTCTCCTTAACCCCACTCTCTCTCCTTAACCCCACTCTCTCTCCTTAACCCCACTCTCTCTCCTTAACCCCTCTCTCTGCTTAACCCTGCTCTCTCCTTAGCCCTACACTCTCTCTCCTAAACCCCACTCTATCTCCTTAACCCTGCTCTCTCTCCTTAGCCCTACACTCTCTCTCCTTAACCTCTCTCCCTCCTTAACCCCACCCTCTCTCCTTAACCCCACTCTCCCTCCTTAACCCCACTCTCTCTCCTTAACCCCACTCTCCCTCCTTAACCCCACTCTCTCTCCTTAACCCCACTCTCCCTCCTTAACCCCACTCTCCCTCCTTAACCCCACTTTCTCTCCTTAACCCCACTCTCTCTCCTTAACCTCACTCTCTCTCCTTAACCCCACTCTCCCTCCTTAACCCCACTCTCTCTCCTTAACCCCTCTCTCTCCTTAACCCTGCTCTCTCCTTAGCCCTACACTCTCTCTCCTAAACCCCACTCTCTCTCCTTAACCCTGCTCTCTCTCCTTAGCCCTACACTCTCTCTCCTTAACCTCTCTCCCTCCTTAACCCCACCCTCTCTCCTTAACCCCACTCTCCCTCCTTAACCCCACTCTCTCTCCTTAACCCCACTCTCCCTCCTTAACCCCACTCTCTCTCCTTAACCCCACTCTCCCTCCTTAACCCCACTCTCCCTCCTTAACACCACTCTCTCTCCTTAACCCCACTCTCTCTCCTTAACCCCACTCTCCCTCCTTAACCCCACGCTCCCTCCTTAACCCCTCTCTCTCCTTAACCCCACTCTCCCTCCTTAACCCCACTCTCCCTCCTTAACCCCACTCTCTCTCCTTAACCCCACTCTCCCTCCTTAACCCCTCTCTTTCCCTACCTTAACCCCACTCTCCCTCCTTAACCCCTCTCCCTCCTTAACCCCACTCTCTCTCCTAAACTTCACTCTCTCTCCTTAACCCCTCTCTTTCCCTCCTTAACCCCACTCTCTCTCCTTAACTCTGCTCTCTCTCCATAGCCCTACACTCTCTCTCCTTAACCTCACTCTCCCTCCTTAACCCCACTCTCTCTCCTTAACCCCACTCTCTCTCCTCAACCCCACTCTCTCTCCTTAACCCCACTCTCCCTCCTTAACCTCACTCTCTCTCCTTAACCCCTCTCTCTCCTTAACCCTGCTCTCTCCTTAGCCCTACACTCTCTCTCCTAAACCCCACTCTCTCTCCTTAACCCTGCTCTCTCTCCTTAGCCCTACACTCTCTCTCCTTAACCTCTCTCCCTCCTTAACCCCTCTCTCTCCTTAACCCTGCTCTCTCCTTAGCCCTACACTCTCTCTCCTAAACCCCACTCTCTCTCCTTAACCCTGCTCTCTCTCCTTAGCCCTACACTCTCTCTCCTTAACCTCTCTCCCTCCTTAACCCCACCCTCTCTCCTTAACCCCACTCTCCCTCCTTAACCCCACTCTCTCTCCTTAACCCCACTCTCTCTCCTTAACCCCACTCTCTCTCCTTAACCCCACTCTCCCTCCTTAACCCCACTCTCCCTCCTTAACACCACTCTCTCTCCTTAACCCCACTCTCTCTCCTTAACCCCACTCTCCCTCCTTAACCCCACTCTCCCTCCTTAACCCCTCTCTCTCCTTAACCCCACTCTCCCTCCTTAACCCCACTCTCCCTCCTTAACCCCACTCTCTCTCCTTAACCCCACTCTCCCTCCTTAACCCCTCTCTTTCCCTACCTTAACCCCACTCTCCCTCCTTAACCCCACTCTCCCTCCTTAACCCCACTCTCTCTCCTAAACTTCACTCTCTCTCCTTAACCCCACTCTCCCTCCTTAACCCCACTCTCTCTCCTTAACCCCACTCTCCCTTCTTAACACCACTCTCTCTCCTTAACCCCACCCTCTCTCCTAACCCCACTCTCCCTCCTTAATTCCACTCTCTCTCCTTAACCCCACTCTCCCTCCTTAACCCCACTCTCTCTCCTTAACCCCACTCTCCCTCCTTAACCCCACTCTCCCTCCTTAACCCCACTCTCCCTCCTTAACACCACTCTCGCTCCTTAACCCCACTCTCCCTCCTTAACCCCACTCTCCCTCCTTAACACCACTCTCTCTCCTTAACCCCACTCTCTCTCCTTAACCCCACTCTCCCTCCTTAACCCCACTCTCCCTCCTTAACCCCACTCTCCCTCCTTAACCCCACTTTCCCTCCTTAACCCCACTCTCTCTCCTTAACCCCACTCTCCCTCCTTAACCCCTCTCTTTCCCTACCTTAACCCCACTCTCCCTCCTTAACCCCACTCTCCCTCCTTAACCCCACTCTCCCTCCTTAACCCCACTCTCTCTCCTAAACTTCACTCTCTCTCCTTAACCCCTCTCTTTCCCTCCTTAACCCCACTCTCCCCCCCTAGACTGTTGCAGTTCTGGTAGACTCTAGTTGAGAACAAAATCTAACCACTTACTCTCAGGCTGAGCAGTCATTTCCATTGAAGACGTGTGTTGAACGCGCTGTGGTTGAGTGTGTCCTCATCTGAAATGAGGTGGGGTCTGATGTGTGACAAGCCGCGGTAAGAAATGTCTCAAGTTACCATGTTTAGGACGTCCTTAACATTCAGGCCTAACTAGAGTCTGTTTGATAGCAATCCTTCAGGGAGGTTTGATTTGACCGACCTACTGCTAAGTGACACTGTTCTTGCTCTCTGTTCTGTAAAACAGGGCGGAAGCATTAGTTTAGGACTACATTAGCTTACATCAATAACTGGGGAGAATGTAGAAGATTCAGAGAGAGACACATGGATGTGGTGTTTGTCAGCTGTGTCATGGGATAGTTGACACGGGTCTAGGTTTGCACAATTTCAAAAACTTTAAAAGACCGAATGTGTGTAATTTACACATCTCCGTCTGGCTTTCAGGGTTCACCTTATTATTTTTAAATTGTAAAGATAAATGTATTTGTTTTTTTCCAGCCGCAGAGTATTAAGACCCTCCTGTATCATTTCTTTAAATCAGAGAACCAGAGA
Organism: Oncorhynchus mykiss; assembly: GCF_013265735.2. Lineage (NCBI taxonomy): Eukaryota > Metazoa > Chordata > Actinopteri > Salmoniformes > Salmonidae > Oncorhynchus > Oncorhynchus mykiss. The sequence goes on along the minus strand of NC_048570.1, from coordinate 3,867,072 downwards.
GTCTCTCTCTCACATTCATTCTCCCTCTCCATCAGTCTCCTGTATCGTTTCTTTAAATCAGAGAACCAGAGAGTCTCTCTCTCACATTCATTCTCCCTCTCCATCAGTCTCCTGTATCGTTTCTTTAAATCAGAGAACCAGAGAGTCTCTCTCTCACATTCATTCTCCCTCTCCATCAGTCTCCTGTATCGTTTCTTTAAATCAGAGAACCAGAGAGTCTCTCTCACACATTCATTCTCCCTCTCCATCAGTCTCCTGTATCGTTTCTTTAAATCAGAGAACCAGAGAGTCTCTCTCTCACATTCATTCTCCCTCTCCATCAGTCTCCTGTATCGTTTCTTTAAATCAGAGAACCAGAGAGTCTCTCTCTCACATTCATTCTCCCTCTCCATCAGTCCCATTTAAATTGCATCCAAAATAGATAATCGTGTTCAAGATTGATATACCTATACAGTGTGTGTGTGTGTGTGTACCAGTCAAACGTTTGGACCTCATTCAAGGACTTTTTCTTTATTTTTTGTTGTTGCAATGTTCTACATTGTAGAATAATAGTGAAGATATTAAAACTATGAAATAACACACATGGAATCATGTAGTAACCAAAAAAAGTGTTAAACAAATCAAAATATAATTTATATTTGAGATTCTTCAAAGTAGCCACCCTTTGCTAATGACAGCTACTCAATCTCATGTTTGACGCTCTGACCTACTATACCAACCCTGTTAAAAACAAAAAACTGTCAACTCAACTCCCTTCAACAGTATCCACCAAACATGGAATCAACTTCCAGGCTTCAGGAAACGATCCCGGTATCTCTGTCTTTTTCTCACAGTGGATTGTATTGCTGTCAGGCAGTTGACTGTAATGTCGATGATTGTCTGAATAAGCAAGGTCAAGGGTCAGATCTGGAACCATCTAGACCTATTAGGAGGGCCGGATCTGAGATCTGGACCAATCAGAAAGTGCCTGATCAGATCTAAACCAATCAGGGGTGTCCCTCCCACCCCTCTCTCCTCTAAGCGTTGTCATACTTCTGCAGGGCCTCCTCCAGCTTTCCGGTGATCTTCTGGAAGAAGCCAATCTGCTCGGTTAGATACTGCTGCATCTGGGCCTTGAAGTCCCTCACCCGGACCTGGTGGAAGTGCTGCATCTCTGCCAGCGTGGCGAAGGAGATGATGTTACAGCGCTCGTTGACTCCGTCCGCCTGACGAGCGTCCATCTTGCCTTCCTCAACGTGCTTCTGGGACTCCTTCACCTTGTTAAGTGCTCCTGGAGAAGGAGGAGAGAGGAGAGGGTCAGTGCTCCTGGAGAAGGAGGAGAGAGGAGAGGGTCAGTGCTCCTGGACAGAGAGGAGAGAGGACAGAGAGGAGAGGGTCAGTGCTCCTGGACAGAGAGGACAGAGAGGAGACTGGTTTCATGAGAAGTATCCGAATCTTGTTTTTTGCTGCCTAAAACAAATGAGGGATTTTGGTAACATAACTTTTCAGTCCGAGAAACAACAAGTAAGAAATGAAAACAAAATGTCTCTATTTAGGAAGCAGCTTCAGCAACACAGAAACACAAAACACACTGTTGCTACTGCCTGTGCCTGCTAACTTGCAGCTGACAGAGAGGCGAGAGAGAGAGAGAGAGAGAGAGAGAGAGAGAGAGAGAGAGACAGAGACAGAGAGAGAGAGAGACAGAGAGAGAGACTGAGACAGAGAGACACAGAGAGAGAGAGAGACAGAGACAGAGAGAGAGAGAGACAGAGACACAGAGAGAGAGAGACAGAGAGAGACAGAGAGAGAGAGACAGAGAGAGACAGAGACAGAGAGAGAGAGAGACACACAAGCTGCTCCAGTCACATGCTGTCATTTCTATTTACAGCGTGGCAATTCTGAGCCCGTACAAAATTAATCGTAGAAAACTCTGGCCCCGTTCAGACAGAAAATAACAACTATAGTAAGAGTGTATGTAGGGTCACGGGTGATAGACTGACTGGCTTTCCTGGCAAACCCTGTGTCATTTTCCATTGTTTTCAGGCTTTATACAGTGTCTGATAGGTCATGTACCACAGTGACTGCAAACACACACACACACACGCACTACCAGTTGTGGAAAAACACAACGCGTCAGTGAAACCACATGCTGCCTCCCATGTGACTTGAGCAATCAAATGAAAAGTGTATGTGTGTGTGTGTGAGTACAGTGGGGCAAAAAAGTATTTAGTCAGCCACCAATTGTGCAAGTTCTCCAACTTAAAAAGATGAGAGAGGCTTGTAATTTTCATCATAGGTCCACTTCAACCATGACAGACAAAATTAGATTTTTTTTTCTCCAGAAAATCACATTGTAGGATTTTTTATGAATTTATTTGCAAATTATGGTGGAAAATAAGTATTTGGTCACCTACAAACAAGCAAGATTTCTGGCTCTCACAGACCTGTAACTTCTTCTTTAAGAGGCTCCTCTGTCCTCCACTCGTTACCTGCATTAATGGCACCTGTTTGAACTTGTTATCAGTATAAAATACACGTGTCCACAACCTCAAACAGTCACACTCCAAACTTTACTATGGCCAAGACCAAAGAGCTGTCAAAGGACACCAGAAACAAAATTGTAGACCTGCACCAGGCTGGGAAGACTGAATCTGCAATAGGTAAGCAGCTTGGTTTGAAGAAATCAACTGTGGGAACAATTATTAGAAAATGGAAGACATACAACACCACTGATAATCTCCCTCGATCTGCGGCTCCACGCAAGATCTCACCCCGTGGGGTCAAAATGATCACCACAAGAACGGTGAGCAATTACCCCAGAACCACACGGGGGGACCTAGTGAATGACCTGCAGAGAGCTGGGACCAAAGTAACAAAACCTACCATCCAGTAACACACTACGCCGCCAGGGACTCAAATCCTGCAGTGCCAGACATGTCCCCCTGCTTAAGCCAGTACATGTCCAGGCCCGTCTGAAGTTTGCTAGAGAGCATTTGGATGATCCAGAAGAAGATTGGGAGAATGTCATATGGTCAGATGAAACCAAAATATAACTTTTTGGTAAAAACTCAACTCGTTGTCTTTGGAGGATAAAGAATGCTGAGTTGCAACCAAAGAACACCATACCTACTGTGAAGCATGGGGGTGGAAACATCATGCTTTGGGGCTGTTTTTCTGCAAAGGGACTAGGACCACTGATCCGTGTAAAGGAAAGAATGAATGGAGCCATGTATCGTGAGATTTTGAGTGAAAACCACCTTCCATCAGCAAGGGCATTGAAGATGAAACGTGGCTGGGACTTTCAGCATGACAATGATCCCAAACACACCGCCCGGGCAACGAAGGAGTGGCTTTGTAAGAAGCATTTCAAGGTCCTGGAGTGGCCTAGCCAGTCTCCAGATCTAAACCCCATAGAAAATCTTTGGAGGGAGTTGAAAGTCTGTGTTGCCCAGCAACAGCCCCGAAACATCACTGCTCTAGAGGAGATCTGCATGGAGGAATGGGCCAAAACACCAGCAACAGTGTGTGAAAACCTTTTGAAGACTTACAGAAAATGTTTGACCTCTGTCATTGCCAACAAAGGGTATATAACAAAGTATTGAGATAAACTTTTGTTATTGACCAAATACTTACTTTCCACCATAATTTGCAAATAAATTAATAAAAAATCCTACAATGTGATTTTCTGGATTTTTTTTCTCATTTTGTCTGTCATAGTTGAAGTGGACCTATGATGAAAATTACAGGCCTCTCTCATCTTTTTAAGTCGGAGAACTTGCACAATTGGTGGCTGACTAAATACGTTTTTGCCCCACTGTATGTCTTTGTGTAAGGGAGGTTGCGTGGTGTGGGTCAATATCTCAATGAAAACATTTCCTATTTCTCATGCAAAACTAAGTCCAGTCCCCTCCCTCTCTAAAAGACAACAGGCTTTTCATCTCTGTAACTGAATTAAATCAATCAGATAACAGTGATCATTCAATGATTGACAGCCCAGGGTCATGGGTCACAAAGAGGATGCAAATAGTAATTTGATCACATGGATTAATCAAATAACTGTGATCAAAAAAAGAAACAGTGTGACGGTCCTGATAGACTTGGCGCGTGACGGTCCTGATAGACTTGGCGTGTGACGGTCCTGATAGACTTGGCGTGTGACGGTCCTGATAGACTTGGCGTGTGACGGTCTGGTCCTGATAGACTTGGCGTGTGACGGTCTGGTCCTGATAGACTTGGCGTGAGACGGTCTGGTCCTGATAGACTTGGCGTGTGACGGTCCTGATAGACTTGGCGTGTGACGGTCCTGATAGACTTGGCGTGTGACGGTCCTGATAGACTTGGCGCGTGACGGTCCTGATAGACTTGGCGTGTGACGGTCCTGATAGACTTGGCGTGTGACGGTCCTGATAGACTTGGCGTGTGACGGTCTGGTCCTGATAGACTTGGCGTGTGACGGTCTGGTCCTGATAGACTTGGCGTGTGACGGTCCTGATAGACTTGGCGTGTGACGGTCCTGATAGACTTGGCGTGTGACGGTCTGGTCCTGATAGACTTGGCGTGTGACGGTCCTGATAGACTTGGCGTGTGACGGTCTGGTCCTGATAGACTTGGCGTGTGACGGTCTGGTCCTGATAGACTTGGCGTGTGACGGTCTGGTCCTGATAGACTTGGCGTGTGACGGTCTGGTCCTGATAGACTTGGCGTGTGACGGTCTGGTCCTGATAGACTTGGCGTGTGACGGTCTGGTCCTGATAGACTTGGCGTGTGACGGTCTGGTCCTGATAGACTTGGCGTGTGACGGTCTGGTCCTGATAGACTTGGCGTGTGACGGTCTGGTCCTGATAGACTTGGCGTGTGACGGTCTGGTCCTGATAGACTTGGCGTGTGACGGTCTGGTCCTGATAGACTTGGCGTGTGACGGTCTGGTCCTGATAGACTTGGCGTGTGACGGTCTGGTCCTGATAGACTTGGCGTGTGACGGTCTGGTCCTGATAGACTTGGCGTGTGACGGTCTGGTCCTGATAGACTTGGCGTGTGACGGTCTCGTCCTGATAGACTTGGCGTGTGACGGTCTGGTCCTGATAGACTTGGCGTGTGACGGTCCTGATAGACTTGGCGTGTGACGGTCCTGATAGACTTGGCGTGTGACGGTCCTGATAGACTTGGCGTGTGACGGTCCTGATAGACTTGGCATGTGACGGTCTGGTCCTGATAGACTTGGCGTGTGACGGTCTAGTCCTGATAGACTTGGCGTGTGACGGTCTGGTCCTGATAGACTTGGCGTGTGATGGTCTAGTCTTGACAGACTTGGCGTGTGACGGTCCTGATAGACTTGGCGTGTGACGGCCTAGTCCTGATAGACTTGGCGTGTGACGGTCTCGTCCTGATAGACTTGGCGTGTGACGGTCCAGTCCTGATAATCTTGGCGTGTGACGGTCTCGTCCTGATAGACTTGGCGTGTGACGTCTCGTCCTGATAGACTTGGAGTGAGACGGTCTCGTCCTGATGGACTTGGCGTGTGACGGTCTGGTCCTGAAAGACTTGGCGTGTGACGGTCCTGATAGACTTGGCGTGTGACGGTCCTGATAGACTTGGCGTGTGGCGGTCTAGTCCTGAAAGACTTGGCGTGTGACGGTCCTGATAGACTTGGCGTGTGACGGTCTTGTCCTGATAGACTTGATGTGTGACGGTCTAGTCCTGATAGATTTGACGTGTGACGGTCTAGTCCTGATAGATTTGTCGTGTGACGGTCTAGTCCTGATAGACTTGGCGTGTGAGGGTCTAGTCCTGATGGACTTGGCGTGTGACGGTCTCGTCCTGATAGACTTGGCGTGTGACGGTCTCGTCCTGATAGACTTGATGTGTGACGGTCTAGTCCTGATAGATTTGACGTGTGACGGTCTAGTCCTGATAGATTTGTCGTGTGACGGTCTAGTCCTGATAGACTTGGCGTGTGCGGGTCTAGTCCTGATGGACTTGGCGTGTGACGGTCTCGTCCTGATAGACTTGGCGTGTGACGGTCTCGTCCTGATAGACTTGATGTGTGACGGTCTAGTCCTGATAGATTTGACGTGTGACGGTCTAGTCCTGATAGATTTGTCGTGTGACGGTCTAGTCCTGAAAGACTTGGCGTGTGACGGTCCTGATAGACTTGGCGTGTGACGGTCTTGTCCTGATAGACTTGATGTGTGACGGTCTAGTCCTGATAGATTTGACGTGTGACGGTCTAGTCCTGATAGATTTGTCGTGTGACGGTCTAGTCCTGATAGACTTGGCGTGTGCGGGTCTAGTCCTGATGGACTTGGCGTGTGACGGTCCTGATAGACTTGGCGTGTGACGGTCCTGATAGACTTGGCGTGTGACGGTCCTGATAGACTTGGCGTGTGACGGTCCTGATAGACTTGGCGTGTGACGGTCCTGATAGACTTGGCGTGTGACGGTCCTGATAGACTTGGCGTGTGACGGTCCTGATAGACTTGGCGTGTGACGGTCCTGATAGACTTGGCGTGTGACGGTCCTGATAGACTTGGCGTGTGACGGTCCTGATAGACTTGGCGTGTGACGGTCCTGATAGACTTGGCGTGTGACGGTCCTGATGGACTTGGCGTGTGACGGTCTAGTCCTGATAGACTTGGCGTGTGACGGTCTAGTCCTGATAGACTTGGCGTGTGATGGTCTAGTCCTGAAAGACTTGGCGTGTGACAGTCCTGATAGACTTGGCGTGTGACGGTCTAGTCCTGATAGACTTGGCGTGTGACGGTCTCGTCCTGATGGACTTGGCGTGTGACGGTCTCGCCCTGATGGACTTGGCGTGTGACGGTCCTGCTAGACTTGGCGTGTGACGGTCCTGATAGACTTGGCGTGTGACGGTCCTGATAGACTTGGCGTGTGACGGTCCTGATAGACTTGGCGTGTGACGGTCCTGATAGACTTGGCGTGTGACGGTCCTGATAGACTTGGCGTGTGACGGTCCTGATAGACTTGGCGTGTGACGGTCCTGATAGACTTGGCGTGTGACGGTCCTGATAGACTTGGCGTGTGACGGTCTAGTCCTGATAGACTTGGCGTGTGATGGTCTAGTCCTGAAAGACTTGGCGTGTGACAGTCCTGATAGACTTGGCGTGTGACGGTCTCGTCCTGATGGACTTGGCGTGTGACGGTCTCGCCCTGATGGACTTGGCGTGTGACGGTCCTGCTAGACTTGGCGTGTGACGGTCCTGATAGACTTGGCGTGTGACGGTCCTGATAGACTTGGCGTGTGACGGTCCTGATAGACTTGGCGTGTGACGGTCCTGATAGACTTGGCGTGTGACGGTCCTGATAGACTTGGCGTGTGACGGTCCTGATAGACTTTTCGTGTGACGGTCCTGATAGACTTGGCGTGTGACGGTCCTGATAGACTTGGCGTGTGACGGTCCTGATAGACTTGGCGTGTGACGGTCTAGTCCTGATAGACTTGGCGTGTGATGGTCTAGTCCTGAAAGACTTGGCGTGTGACAGTCCTGATAGACTTGGCGTGTGACGGTCTAGTCCTGATAGACTTGGCGTGTGACGGTCTCGTCCTGATGGACTTGGCGTGTGACGGTCTCGCCCTGATGGACTTGGCGTGTGACGGTCCTGCTAGACTTGGCGTGTGACGGTCCTGCTAGACTTGGCGTGTTACGGTCCTGATAGACTTGGCGTGTGACGGTCCTGATAGACTTGGCGTGTGACGGTCCTGATAGACTTGGCGTGTGACGGTCCTGATAGACTTGGCGTGTGACGGTCCTGATAGACTTGGCGTGTGACGGTCCTGATAGACTTGGCGTGTGACGGTCCTGATAGACTTGGCTTTTGACGGTCCTGATAGACTTGGCGTGTGACGGTCCTGATGGACTTGGCGTGTGACGTTCTAGTCCTGATAGACTTGGCGTGTGACGTTCTAGTCCTGATAGACTTGGCGTGTGACGGTCTAGTCCTGAGAGACTTGGCGTGTGACGGTCTAGTCCTGAGAGACTTGGCGTGTGACGGTCTAGTCCTGATAGACTTGGCGTGTGACGGTCTCGTCCTGATAGACTTGGCGTGTGACGGTCCTGATAGACTTGGCGTGTGACTGTCTCTTCCAGATAATCTTGGAGTGTGACGGTCTCGTCCTGATAGACTTGGCCTGTGACGGTCTCGCCCTGATAGACTTGGCGTGAGACGGTCTCGTCCTGATAGACTTGGCGTGTGATGGTCTAGTCTTGATAGACTTGACGTGTGACGGTCCTGGTGGACTTGGCGTGTGACGGTCCTGATGGACTTGGCGTGTGACGGTCCTGATGGACTTGGCGTGTGACGGTCCTGATAGACTTGGCGTGTGACGGTCCTGATAGACTTGGCGTGTGACGGTCCTGATAGACTTGGCGTGTGACGGTCTAGTCCTGATGGACTTGGCGTGTGACGGTCTAGTCCTGATAGATTTGTCGTGTGACGGTCTAGTCCTGATAGACTTGGCGTGTGCGGGTCTAGTCCTGATGGACTTGGCGTGTGACGGTCTCGTCCTGATAGACTTGGCGTGTGACGGTCCTGATAGACTTGGCGTGTGACGGTCCTGATAGACTTGGCGTGTGACGGTCCTGATAGACTTGGCGTGTGACGGTCCTGATAGACTTGGCGTGTGACGGTCCTGATAGACTTGGCGTGTGACGGTCCTGATAGACTTGGCGTGTGACGGTCCTGATAGACTTGGCGCGTGACGGTCCTGATAGACTTGGCGCGTGACGGTCCTGATAGACTTGGCGCGTGACGGTCCTGATAGACTTGGCGTGTGACGGTCCTGATAGACTTGGCGTGTGACGGTCCTGATAGACTTGGCGTGTGACGGTCTAGTCCTGATAGACTTGGCGTGTGACGGTCTAGTCCTGATAGACTTGGCGTGTGATGGTCTAGTCCTGAAAGACTTGGCGTGTGACAGTCCTGATAGACTTGGCGTGTGACGGTCTAGTCCTGATAGACTTGGCGTGTGACGGTCTCGTCCTGATGGACTTGGCGTGTGACGGTCTCGCCCTGATGGACTTGGCGTGTGACGGTCCTGCTAGACTTGGCGTGTGACGGTCCTGATAGACTTGGCGTGTGACGGTCCTGATAGACTTGGCGTGTGACGGTCCTGATAGACTTGGCGTGTGACGGTCCTGATAGACTTGGCGTGTGACGGTCCTGATAGACTTGGCGTGTGACGGTCCTGATAGACTTGGCGTGTGACGGTCTAGTCCTGATGGACTTGGCGTGTGACGGTCTAGTCCTGATAGACTTGGCGTGTGATGGTCTAGTCCTGAAAGACTTGGCGTGTGACAGTCCTGATAGACTTGGCGTGTGACGGTCTAGTCCTGATAGACTTGGCGTGTGACGGTCTCGTCCTGATGGACTTGGCGTGTGACGGTCTCGCCCTGATGGACTTGGCGTGTGACGGTCCTGCTAGACTTGGCGTGTGACGGTCCTGATAGACTTGGCGTGTGACGGTCCTGATAGACTTGGCGTGTGACGGTCCTGATAGACTTGGCGTGTGACGGTCCTGATAGACTTGGCGTGTGACGGTCCTGATAGACTTGGCGTGTGACGGTCTAGTCCTGATGGACTTGGCGTGTGACGGTCTAGTCCTGATAGACTTGGCGTGTGATGGTCTAGTCCTGAAAGACTTGGCGTGTGACAGTCCTGATAGACTTGGCGTGTGACGGTCTCGTCCTGATGGACTTGGCGTGTGACGGTCTCGCCCTGATGGACTTGGCGTGTGACGGTCCTGCTAGACTTGGCGTGTGACGGTCCTGATAGACTTGGCGTGTGACGGTCCTGATAGACTTGGCGTGTGACGGTCCTGATAGACTTGGCGTGTGACGGTCCTGATAGACTTGGCGTGTGACGGTCCTGATAGACTTGGCGTGTGACGGTCCTGATAGACTTGGCGTGTGACGGTCCTGATAGACTTGGCGTGTGACGGTCCTGATAGACTTGGCGTGTGACGGTCTAGTCCTGATAGACTTGGCGTGTGATGGTCTAGTCCTGAAAGACTTGGCGTGTGACAGTCCTGATAGACTTGGCGTGTGACGGTCTAGTCCTGATAGACTTGGCGTGTGACGGTCTCGTCCTGATGGACTTGGCGTGTGACGGTCTCGCCCTGATGGACTTGGCGTGTGACGGTCCTGCTAGACTTGGCGTGTGACGGTCCTGCTAGACTTGGCGTGTGACGGTCCTGATAGACTTGGCGTGTGACGGTCCTGATAGACTTGGCGTGTGACGGTCCTGATAGACTTGGCGTGTGACGGTCCTGATAGACTTGGCGTGTGACGGTCCTGATAGACTTGGCTTTTGACGGTCCTGATAGACTTGGCGTGTGACGGTCCTGATGGACTTGGCGTGTGACGTTCTAGTCCTGATAGACTTGGCGTGTGACGGTCTAGTCCTGATAGACTTGGCGTGTGACGGTCTAGTCCTGATAGACTTGGCGTGTGACGGTCTAGTCCTGATAGACTTGGCGTGTGACGGTCTAGTCCTGATAGACTTGGCGTGTGACGGTCTCGTCCTGATAGACTTGGCGTGTGACGGTCCTGATAGATTTGGCGTGTGACTGTCTCTTCCAGATAATCTTGGAGTGTGACGGTCTCGTCCTGATAGACTTGGCCTGTGACGGTCTCGTCCTGATAGACTTGGCGTGAGACGGTCTCGTCCTGATAGACTTGGCGTGTGACGGTCTAGTCTTGATAGACTTGACGTGTGACGGTCCTGGTGGACTTGGCGTGTGACGGTCCTGATGGACTTGGCGTGTGACGGTCCTGATGGACTTGGCGTGTGACGGTCCTGATGGACTTGGCGTGTGACGGTCCTGATAGACTTGGCGTGTGACGGTCCTGATAGACTTGGCGTGTGACGGTCTAGTCCTGATGGACTTGGCGTGTGACGGTCTAGTCCTGAAAGACTTGGCGTGTGACGGTCTAGTCCTGAAAGACTTGGCGTGTGATGGTCTAGTCCTGAAAGACTTGGCGTGTGACGGTCCTGATAGACTTGGCGTGTGACGGTCTAGTCCTGATAGACTTGGCGTGTGACGGTCTCGTCCTGATAGACTTGGCGTGTGACGGTCTCGTCCTGATAGACTTGGCGTGTGACGGTCTCGTCCTGATAGACTTGGCGTGTGACGGTCCTGATGGACTTGGCGTGTGACGGTCCTGATAGACTTGGCGTGTGACGGTCCTGATAGACTTGGCGTGTGACGGTCCTGATAGACTTGGCGTGTGACGGTCCTGATAGACTTGGCGTGTGACGGTCCTGATAGACTTGGCGTGTGACGGTCCTGATAGACTTGGCTTGTGACGGTCTAGTCCTGATGGACTTGGCGTGTGACGGTCTAGTCCTGATGGACTTGGCGTGTGACAGTCTAGTCCTGATGGACTTGGCGTGTGACGGTCTAGTCCTGATGGACTTGGCGTGTTACGGTCTAGTCCTGATGGACTTGGCGTGTTACGGTCTAGTCCTGATGGACTTGGCGTGTGACTGTGAAGTAGACCTGAGCCTAACAGTATGATGATATGTGCAGCTGTATTAATCGACCTGGCCAAGGCTTTCGACTTTCTTATCGGCAGACTCAAAAGCCTTGGTTTCTCAAATGATTGCCTTGCCTGGTTCACCAACTACTTCTCTGATAGAGTTCAGTGTGTCAAATCGGAGGGCCTGTTGTCCGGACCTCTAGCAGTCTCTATGGGGGTGCCACATGGTTCAATTCTCGGGCCGACTCTTTTCTCTGTATACATCAATGATATCGCTCTTGCTGCGGGTGATTATTTTATCCAACTCTACGCAGACGACACCATTCTGTATACATCTGGCCCTTCTTTGGACACTGTGTTAACTAACTTCTAAACAAGCTTCAATGCCATACAACTCTCCTTCCGCCTCCAACTGCTCTTAAATGCAAGTAAAACTAAATGCATGCTCTTCAACTGATTGCTGCCCGCACCTGCCCGCCCGTCCAGCATCACTACTCTGGATGGTTCTGACTTAGAATATGTGGACAACTACAAATACCTAGGTGTCTGGCTAGACTGTAAACTCTCCTTCCAGACTCACATTAATTATCTCCAATCCAAAATTAAATCTAGAATAGGTTTCCTATTTTGCAACATAGCATCCTTCACTCATGCTGCCAAACATACCCTCGTAAAACTGACTATCCAACCGATCCTTGACTTCGGCGATGTCATCTATAAAGTAGACTCCAACACTCTACTCAACAAATTGGATGCAGTCTATCACAGTGCCATCCGTTATGTCACCAAATCCCCATGTACTACCCACCACTGCGACCTGTATGCTCTCGTTGGCTGGCCCTCGCTTCATAATCGTCGCCAAACCCACTGGCTCCAGGTCATCTATAAGTCTTTGCTAGGTAAAGCCCTGCCTTATCTCAGCTCACTGGTTACCATAGCAGCACCCAACCGTAGCATGCACTCCAGCATGTATATCTCACTTGTCACCTCCAAAGCCAATTACTCCTTTGGCCGCCTTTCCTTCCAGTTCTCTGGTGCCAATGACTGGAACAAATTGCAAAAATCACTGAAGCTGGAGACTCATTTCTCCTTCACTAACTTTAAGCACCAGCTGTCAGAGTAGCCCACAGATCACTGCACCTGTACATAGCTCATCTGTAAACAGCCCAATCCAACTACCTCATCCCCACTGTTATTTATTTGTGTTCTTTTGTACCCTAGTATCTCTACTTGCACATTCACCATCTGCACATCTATCACTCCAGTGTTCAATTGCTAAATTGTAATTATTTCGCCACTATGGCCTATTTATTGCCTTACCTCTCTTATCCTACCTCATTTGCACACACTGTATATAGACTTTTCTATTGTATTATTGACTGTACGTTTGTTTATTCCATGTGTAATTCTGTGTTGTTGTCTGTGTCACACGGCTTTGCTTTATCTTGGCCAGGTCGCAGTTGTAAATGAGAACTTGTTCTCAACTGGCCTACCTGGTTAAATAAAGGTGATTTAAAAAAAAAAAAAAAAAAATGTTCCTTTCTGTACCGTGGATGATGTCAGGGTAATATGAGGACATTACCTTTCTGTACCGTGGATGATGACAGGGTAATATGAGGACATTACCTTTCTGTACCGTGGATGATGCCAGGGTAATATGAGGACATTACCTTTCTGTACCGTGGATGATGACAGGGTAATATGAGGACATTACCTTTCTGTACCGTGGATGATGCCAGGGTAGTATGATGACATTACCTATTCTGTACCGTGGATGATGTCAGGGTAGTATGAGGACATTACCTTTCTGTACCGTGGATGATGCCAGGGTAGTATGATGACATTACCTATTCTGTACCGTGGATGATGTCAGGGTAGTATGAGGACATTACCTTTCTGTACATAGATGATGTCAGGGTAGTATGAGGACATGACCTTTCTGTACCGTGGATGATGTCAGGGTAGTATGGTTTCTGTACAGTGGATGATGTCAGGGTAGTATGAGGACATTACCTTTCTGTACCGTGGATGATGATGTCAGGGTAGTATGGTTTCTGTACGTGAATGATGTCAGGGTAGTATGAGGACATTACCTTTCTGTACGTGGATGATGTCAGGGTAGTATGAGGACATTACCTTTTTGTATGTGGATGATGTCAGGGTAGTATGAGGACATTACCTTTCTGTACGTGGATGATGTCAGGGTAGTTAGCCAGATGTCCCTGGTACAGCTGTAACAAATCCATTAAAGGGTCCACATCATGTCTTGGCTGCTCTGCAAAGTAGTCTCCGATAGCATCGTATGCCTCTCCTGTATACGCTATGGCCTGGTTCAACCCCACCGAGTATGCCTGCTGGTCCTGCTCAAACGCCTGTCCTAGGACATTAAACGCCTGGCCCACTTTTTGGTACTCCTTCTTAAACCCCGTGATCTGTTTCCGGGCGAACTCGTTGGTGGTGGCGTTGACTTGGACGACGCTGTCGTCCATTTTCTTAGTGAAAGCTTTGAAGCCATCGATCTTGGACTCGACCTCGACCAGGTCCAGGGGGGGTCCGGAGGGCGTGGAGATAGTGAGGAAGAAGTTAGCCCCCACCATCTCGTCCTTCTCTGCCTTCCTCTTCCCCTGCTTCCATGACTTCTGGTCCATGCTGTTGAATAGAACACAATAATAAAAGTTAGAGCCCCTACAGGACCGCCCGGTAGAGCCCCAACAGGACCGCCTGGTAGAGCCCCAACAGGACCGCCCGGTAGAGCCCCAACAGGACCGCCCGGTAGAGCCCCTACAGGACCGCCCGGTAGAGCCCCTACAGCACCGCCTGGTAGAGCCCCTACAGGACCGCCCGGTAGAGCCCTACAGGACCGCCCGGTAGAGTCAGTAGAGCCCCTACAGGACCGCCTGGTAGAGCCCCTACAGGACCGCCCGGTAGAGTCAGTAGAGCCTCTACAGGACCGCCCGGTAGAGTCAGTAGAGCCCCTACAGGACCGCCCGGTAGAGTCAGTAGAGCCTCTACAGGACCGCCCAGTAGAGTCAGTAGAGCCTCTACAGGACCACCCGGTAGAGTCAGTAGAGCCCCTACAGGACCGCCTGTTGTCTGCTTGGAGACCGAGGCTACTGTGTTGTTGTCGGATTGGAGACCAACGCTACTGTGTTGTTGTCTGATTGGAGACCAAGGCTACTGTGTTGTTGTCTGATTGGAGACCAAGGCTACTGTGCTGTTGTCTGATTGGAGACCAAGGCTACTGTGCTGTTGTCTGATTGGAGACCAAGGCTACTGTGTTGTTGTCTGATTGGAGACCAAGGCTACTGTGCTGTTGTCTGATTGGAGACCAAGGCTACTGTGCTGTTGTCTGATTGGAGACTAAGGCTACTGTGCTGTTGTCTGATTGGAGACCAAGGCTACTGTGCTGTTGTCTGATTGGACACCAAGGCTACAGTGCTGTTGTCTGATTGGAAACCAAGGCTACTGTGCTGTTGTCTGATTGGAGACCAAGGCTACTGTGCTGTTGTCTGATTGGAAACCAAGGCTACTGTGCTGTTGTCTGATTGGAGACCAAGGCTACTGTGCACAGTTGTGTAGAATAGTCTATTGAGAAACACTCAACGCTCTTCCTATGAATTACTCTGAATACAATGACAACAAATGACATGGCTCAGTGGGCTTATTCCCAATATGATCTGGTAATGAAATAATATGACAAATACATTTAGTTTTCCGTGTTACACAATACAAAGGGCTTGAAGTAGCCTACTTAGAATAGGTCCTACAAGGGGCTTGAAGTAGCCTACTTAGAATAGGCCTACGAGGGGCTTGAAGTAGACTACTTAGAAGAGGCCTACGAGGGGCTTGAAGTAGACTACTTAGAATAGGCCTACGAGGGGCTTGAAGTAAACTACTTAGAATAGGCCTACGAGGGGCTTGAAGTAGCCTACTTAGAATAGGCCTACGAGGGGCTTGAAGTAAACTACTTAGAATAGGCCTACGAGGGGCTTGAAGTAGCCTACTTAGAATAGGCCTACGAGGGGCTTGAAGTAAACTACTTAGAATAGGCCTATGAGGGGCTTGAAGTAGCCTACTTAGAATAGGCCTACGAGGGGCTTGAAGTAGCCTACTTAGAATAGGCCTACGAGGGGCTTGAAGTAAACTACTTAGAATAGGCCTACGAGGGGCTTGAAGTAAACTACTTAGAATAGGCCTACGAGGGGCTTGAAGTATCCTACTTAGAATAGGCCTACGAGGGGCTTGAAGTAGCCTACTTAGAATAGGCCTACGAGGGGCTTGAAGTAAACTACTTAGAATAGGCCTACGAGGGGCTTGAAGTAGACTACTTAGAATAGGCCTACGAGGGGCTTGAAGTAAACTACTTAGAATAGGCCTACGAGGGGCTTGAAGTAAACTACTTAGAATAGGTCTACGAGGGGCTTGAAGTAAACTACTTAGAATAGGCCTACGAGGGGATTGAAGTAAACTACTTAGAATAGGCCTACGAGGGGCTTGAAGTAAACTACTTAGAATAGGCCTACGAGGGGCTTGAAGTAGACTACTTAGAATAGGCCTACGAGGGGCTTGAAGTAAACTACTTAGAATAGGCCTACGAGGGGCTTGAAGTAAACTACTTAGAATAGGCCTACAAGTGGCTTGAAGTAGCCTACTTAGAATAGGCCTACGAGGGGCTTGAAGTAGCCTACTTAGAATAGGCCTACGAGGGGCTTGAAGCAGCCTACTTAGAATAGGCCTACGAGGGGCTTGAAGTAAACTACTTAGAATAGGCCTACGAGGGGCTTGAAGTAGCCTACTTAGAATAGGGCTACGAGGGGCTTGAAGTAAACTACTTAGAATAGGCCTACGAGGGGCTTGAAGTAGACTACTTAGAATAGGCCTACGAGGGGCTTGAAGTAAACTACTTAGAATAGGCCTACGAGGGGCTTGAAGTAAACTACTTAGAATAGGCCTACAAGTGGCTTGAAGTAGCCTACTTAGAATAGGCCTACGAGGGGCTTGAAGTAGCCTACTTAGAATAGGCCTACGAGGGGCTTGAAGCAGCCTACTTAGAATAGGCCTACGAGGGGCTTGAAGTAAACTACTTAGAATAGGCCTACGAGGGGCTTGAAGTAGCCTACTTAGAATAGGGCTACGAGGGGCTTGAAGTAGCCTACTTAGAATAGGCCTACGAGGGGCTTGAAGTAGACTACTTAGAATAGGCCTACAAGGGGCTTGAAGCAGCCTACTTAGAATAGCCCTACAAGGGGCTTGAAGTAGCCTACTTAGAATAGGGCTACGAGGGGCTTGAAGTAGCCTACTTAGAATAGGCCTACGAGGGGCTTGAAGTAGCCTACTTAGAATAGGCCTACGAGGGGCTTGAAGTAGCCTACTTAGAATAGGCCTACGAGGGGCTTGAAGTAGCCTACTTAGAATAGGCCTACGAGGGGCTTGAAGTAGCCTACTTAGAATAGGCCTACGAGGGGCTTGAAGTAGGCTACTTAGAATAGGCCTACGAGGGGCTTGAAGTAGCCTACTTAGAATAGGCCTACGAGGGGCTTGAAGTAGGCTACTTAGAATAGGCCTACGAGGGGCTTGAAGTAGCCTACTTAGAATAGGCCTACGAGGGGCTTGAAGTAGCCTACTTAGAATAGGCCTACGAGGGGCTTGAAGTAGCCTACTTAGAATAGGTCTACGAGAGGCTTGAAGTAGCCTACTTAGAATAGGCCTACGAGGGGCTTGAAGTAGCCTACTTAGAATAGGCCTACAAGGGGCTTGAAGTAGCCTACTTAGAATAGGCCTATGAGGGGCTTGAAGCAGCCTACTTAGAATAGGTCTGCACGGGGCTTGAAGTAGCCTACTTAGAATAGGCCTACGAGGGGCACGAAGAAGCCTACTTGAACAAGTAGCCTGTTAGAAAAGGTCTACATTGAAATGTATACCTTTCTAAAGCTCTCGTGTTGCTTTTTAGTTTCCCGTGATTTAATTTTTTATCTGTTTTTTGTTGTTGTTGTTGTTGTTGTTGTGAGAGATGCGGCCACTTCCGTTTGTTTCCCACCCCTTCAATTGATGGGTATTCGGTTGAGGTAATATCCACGTTATAATAATGAGAACGACGACATTTAAAAAGGTTGGTTTCAACTTGGCGTGTAAAAATAATGCTAATAACAATGGTACCGCTATTCACGGCTTTCATTACGTGTTTCTGCATCAGACACGTCGGCTACAGACACATCTCCATGACGACATCCCTTCTATTTAGTCAGGCAATGTCCTCACTATTCTCACATATTTTACAATGTAATACTAATATGAATATCGATGCATTGACAAAGGGCAAACTAAAAAAATATATATATATATATATTCTTAAAGTGGTTATGACCAACTTAAAAAAAAATAAAAAAAACTTAATTATATATATATATTTTTTGTTCGGGGGAGGGTGTTCTACACTGGCTATACACAAAAAGTATGTGGACACCCCTTTAAAATGTGTGGATTCTGCTATTTCAGCCACATCCGTTGCGGACAGGTGTATAAAATTGAGCACACCGCCATGCAATCTCCATAGACAAACATTGTCTTTAGAACGGCACGTACTGAAGAGCTTAGTGACTTTCGACGTGGCACCGTCGTAGGATGCCGCCTTTCCAACAAGTCAGCTGGTCAAATTTCTGCCCTGCTAGAGCTGCCCCCCGATCAACTCTTAAGTGCTTTTATTGTGGAAGTGGAAACGTCTAGGAGCAACAACGGCTCAGCCATGAAGTGGTAGACCACACAAAGCTCACGGAACGGGACCGCCGAGTGCTGAAGGGTGTAAAAATCATCTGTCCTCGGTTGCAACCCTCCACTACCGAGTTCCAAACTGCCTCTGGAAGCAACGTCAGCATAAGACCTGTTCATCGGGAGCTTCATGAAATAGGTTTCAAATCAAAATGAAATATTATTTGTCACATGCTCCGAATGCAACAAGTTTAAGACCGTGAAATGCTTTACCTAACAAGCCCTTAAATCAACAACGCAGTTCAAGAAGAGTTAAGAAAATATTTACCAAATAACCTAAAGTAAAAAATAATAAAAAGTAACAATAAAATAACAATAACGAGGCTTTATACAGGGAGTACCGGTACCGAGTCAATGTGGAGGCTATATACAGGGGGTACCGGTACCGAGTCAATGTGGAGGCTATATACAGGGGGTACCGGTACATAGTCAATGTGGAGGCTATATACAGGGTGTTACGGTACAGAGTCAATGTGGAGGCTATATACAGGGGGTACCGGTACCGAGTCAATGTGGAGGCTATATACAGGGGGTACCGGTACCGAGTCAATGTGGAGGCTATATACAGGGGGTACCGGTACATAGTCAATGTGGAGGCTATATACAGGGTATTACGGTACAGAGTCAATGTGGAGGCTATATACAGGGGGTACCGGTACCGAGTCAATGTGGAGGCTATATACAGGGGGTACCGGTACATAGTCAATGTGGAGGCTATATTCAGGGTATTACGGTACAGCGTCAATGTGGAGGCTATATACAGGGGGTACCGGTACCGAGTCAATGTGGAGGCTATATACAGGGGGTACCGGTACATAGTCAATGTGGAGGCTATATACAGGGTATTACGGAACAGAGTCAATGTGGAGGCTATATACAGGGGGAACCAGTACAGAGTCAACGTGGAGGCTATATACAGGGTATTACGGTACAGAGTCAATGTGGAGACTATATTCAGGGTATTACGGTACAGAGTCAATGTGGAGGCTATATACAGGGGGAACCAGTACAGAGTCAATGTGGAGGCTATATACAGGGTATTACGGTACAGAGTCAATGTGGAGGCTATATTCAGGGTATTACGGTACAGAGTCAATGTGGAGGCTATATACAGGGGGAACCAGTACAGAGTCAATGTGGAGGCTATATACAGGGTATTACGGTACAGAGTCAATGTGGAGGCTATATTCAGGGTATTACGGTACAGAGTCAATGTGGAGGCTATATACAGGGGGGTACTGGTACAGAGTCAATGTGGAGACTATATACAGGGGGTACCGGTACAGAGTCAATGTGGAGGCTATATACAGGGGGTACCGGTACAGAGTCAATGTGGAGAATATATACAGGGGGTACTGGTACAGAGTCAATGTGGAGGCTATATACAGGGGGTACTGGTACAGAGTCAATGTGGAGGCTATATACAGGGGGTACCAGTACAGAGTCAATGTGGAGACTATATACAGGGGGTACTGGTACAGAGTCAATGTGGAGGCTATATACAGGGGGTACCATTACAGAGTCAATGTGGAGGCTATATACAGGGGGTACCGGTACAGAGTCAATGTGGAGGCTATATACAGGGGGAACCAGTACAGAGTCAATGTGGAGGCTATATACAGGGTATTACGGTACAGAGTCAATGTGGAGGCTATATTCAGGGTATTACGGTACAGAGTCAATGTGGAGGCTATATACAGGGGGGTACTGGTACAGAGTCAATGTGGAGACTATATACAGGGGGTACCGGTACAGAGTCAATGTGGAGGCTATATACAGGGGGTACCGGTACAGAGTCAATGTGGAGACTATATACAGGGGGTACTGGTACAGAGTCAATGTGGAGGCTATATACAGGGGGTACTGGTACAGAGTCAATGTGGAGGCTATATACAGGGGGTACCAGTACAGAGTCAATGTGGAGACTATATACAGGGGGTACTGGTACAGAGTCAATGTGGAGGCTATATACAGGGGGTACCATTACAGAGTCAATGTGGAGGCTATATACAGGGGGTACCGGTACAGAGTCAATGTGGAGGCTATATACAGGGGGTACCGGTACAGAGTCAATGTGGAGGCTATATACAGGGGGTACCGGTACAGAGTCAATGTGGAGGCTATATACAGGGGGAACCAGTACAGAGTCAATGTGGAGGCTATATACAGGGTATTACGGTACAGAGTCAATGTGGAGACTATATTCAGGGTATTACGGTACAGAGTCAATGTGGAGGCTATATACAGGGGGAACCAGTACAGAGTCAATGTGGAGGCTATATACAGGGTATTACGGTACAGAGTCAATGTGGAGGCTATATTCAGGGTATTACGGTACAGAGTCAATGTGGAGGCTATATACAGGGGGAACCAGTACAGAGTCAATGTGGAGGCTATATACAGGGTATTACGGTACAGAGTCAATGTGGAGGCTATATTCAGGGTATTACGGTACAGAGTCAATGTGGAGGCTATATACAGGGGGGTACTGGTACAGAGTCAATGTGGAGACTATATACAGGGGGTACCGGTACAGAGTCAATGTGGAGGCTATATACAGGGGGTACCGGTACAGAGTCAATGTGGAGACTATATACAGGGGGTACTGGTACAGAGTCAATGTGGAGGCTATATACAGGGGGTACTGGTACAGAGTCAATGTGGAGGCTATATACAGGGGGTACCAGTACAGAGTCAATGTGGAGACTATATACAGGGGGTACTGGTACAGAGTCAATGTGGAGGCTATATACAGGGGGTACCATTACAGAGTCAATGTGGAGGCTATATACAGGGGGTACCGGTACAGAGTCAATGTGGAGGCTATATACAGGGGGTACCGGTACAGAGTCAATGTGGAGGCTATATACAGGGGGTACCGGTACAGAGTCAATGTGGAGGCTATATACAGGGGGTACCGGTACAGAGTCAATGTGGAGGCTATATACAGGGGGTACCGGTACAGAGTCAATGTGGAGGCTATATACAGGGGGTACCGGTACAGAGTCAATGTGGAGGCTATATACAGGGGGTACCGGTACAGAGTCAATGTGGAGGCTATATACAGGGGGAACCGGTACAGAGTCAATGTGGAGGCTATATACAGGGGGTACTGGTACAGAGTCAATGTGGAGGCTATATACAGGGGGTACCGGTACAGAGTCAATGTGGAGGCTATATACAGGGGGTACCGGTACAGAGTCAATGTGGAGGCTATATACAGGGGGTACCGGTACAGAGTCAATGTGGAGGCTATATACAGGGGGTACCGGTACAGAGTCAATGTGGAGGCTATATACAGGGGGTACCGGTACAGAGTCAATGTGGAGGCTTTATACAGGGTGTACTGGTACAGAGTCAATGTGGAGGCTATATACAGGGGGTACCGGTACAGAGTCAATGTGGAGGCTATATACAGGGGGTACTGGTACAGAGTCAATGTGGAGGCTATATACAGGGGGTATTGGTACAGAGTCAATGTGGAGGCTATATACAGGGGGTACCGGTACAGAGTCAATGTGGAGGCTATATACAGGGGGAACCAGTACAGAGTCAATGTGGAGGCTATATACAGGGTATTACGGTACAGAGTCAATGTGGAGGCTATATTCAGGGTATTACGGTACAGAGTCAATGTGGAGGCTATATACAGGGGGGTACTGGTACAGAGTCAATGTGGAGACTATATACAGGGGGTACCGGTACAGAGTCAATGTGGAGGCTATATACAGGGGGTACCGGTACAGAGTCAATGTGGAGACTATATACAGGGGGTACTGGTACAGAGTCAATGTGGAGGCTATATACAGGGGGTACTGGTACAGAGTCAATGTGGAGGCTATATACAGGGGGTACCAGTACAGAGTCAATGTGGAGACTATATACAGGGGGTACTGGTACAGAGTCAATGTGGAGGCTATATACAGGGGGTACCATTACAGAGTCAATGTGGAGGCTATATACAGGGGGTACCGGTACAGAGTCAATGTGGAGGCTATATACAGGGGGTACCGGTACAGAGTCAATGTGGAGGCTATATACAGGGGGTACCGGTACAGAGTCAATGTGGAGGCTATATACAGGGGGAACCAGTACAGAGTCAATGTGGAGGCTATATACAGGGTATTACGGTACAGAGTCAATGTGGAGACTATATTCAGGGTATTACGGTACAGAGTCAATGTGGAGGCTATATACAGGGGGAACCAGTACAGAGTCAATGTGGAGGCTATATACAGGGTATTACGGTACAGAGTCAATGTGGAGGCTATATTCAGGGTATTACGGTACAGAGTCAATGTGGAGGCTATATACAGGGGGAACCAGTACAGAGTCAATGTGGAGGCTATATACAGGGTATTACGGTACAGAGTCAATGTGGAGGCTATATTCAGGGTATTACGGTACAGAGTCAATGTGGAGGCTATATACAGGGGGGTACTGGTACAGAGTCAATGTGGAGACTATATACAGGGGGTACCGGTACAGAGTCAATGTGGAGGCTATATACAGGGGGTACCGGTACAGAGTCAATGTGGAGACTATATACAGGGGGTACTGGTACAGAGTCAATGTGGAGGCTATATACAGGGGGTACTGGTACAGAGTCAATGTGGAGGCTATATACAGGGGGTACCAGTACAGAGTCAATGTGGAGACTATATACAGGGGGTACTGGTACAGAGTCAATGTGGAGGCTATATACAGGGGGTACCATTACAGAGTCAATGTGGAGGCTATATACAGGGGGTACCGGTACAGAGTCAATGTGGAGGCTATATACAGGGGGTACCGGTACAGAGTCAATGTGGAGGCTATATACAGGGGGTACCGGTACAGAGTCAATGTGGAGGCTATATACAGGGGGTACCGGTACAGAGTCAATGTGGAGGCTATATACAGGGGGTACCGGTACAGAGTCAATGTGGAGGCTATATACAGGGGGTACCGGTACAGAGTCAATGTGGAGGCTATATACAGGGGGTACCGGTACAGAGTCAATGTGGAGGCTATATACAGGGGGAACCGGTACAGAGTCAATGTGGAGGCTATATACAGGGGGTACTGGTACAGAGTCAATGTGGAGGCTATATACAGGGGGTACCGGTACAGAGTCAATGTGGAGGCTATATACAGGGGGTACCGGTACAGAGTCAATGTGGAGGCTATATACAGGGGGTACCGGTACAGAGTCAATGTGGAGGCTATATACAGGGGGTACCGGTACAGAGTCAATGTGGAGGCTATATACAGGGGGTACCGGTACAGAGTCAATGTGGAGGCTTTATACAGGGTGTACTGGTACAGAGTCAATGTGGAGGCTATATACAGGGGGTACCGGTACAGAGTCAATGTGGAGGCTATATACAGGGGGTACTGGTACAGAGTCAATGTGGAGGCTATATACAGGGGGTATTGGTACAGAGTCAATGTGGAGGCTATATACAGGGGGTACTGGTACAGAGTCAATGTGGAGGCTATATACAGGGGGTATTGGTACAGAGTCAATGTGGAGGCTCTATACAGGGGGTACCGGTACAGAGTCAATGTGGAGGCTATATACAGGGGGTACCGGTACAGAGTCAATGTGGAGGCTTTATACAGGGGGTACGGGTACAGAGTCAATGTGGAGGCTATATACAGGGGGTACCGGTACAGAGTCAATGTGGAGGCTATATACAGGGGGTACCGGTACAGAGTCAATGTGGAGGCTATATACAGGGGGTACCGGTACAGAGTCAATGTGGAGGCTATATACAGGGGGAACCGGTACAGAGTCAATGTGGAGGCTATATACAGGGGGTACTGGTACAGAGTCAATGTGGAGGCTATATACAGGGGGTACCGGTACAGAGTCAATGTGGAGGCTATATACAGGGGGTACCGGTACAGAGTCAATGTGGAGGCTATATACAGGGGGTACCGGTACAGAGTCAATGTGGAGGCTATATACAGGGGGTACCGGTACAGAGTCAATGTGGAGGCTATATACAGGGGGTACCGGTACAGAGTCAATGTGGAGGCTATATACAGGGGGTACCGGTACAGAGTCAATGTGGAGGCTTTATACAGGGTGTACTGGTACAGAGTCAATGTGGAGGCTATATACAGGGGGTACCGGTACAGAGTCAATGTGGAGGCTATATACAGGGGGTACTGGTACAGAGTCAATGTGGAGGCTATATACAGGGGGTATTGGTACAGAGTCAATGTGGAGGCTATATACAGGGGGTACTGGTACAGAGTCAATGTGGAGGCTATATACAGGGGGTATTGGTACAGAGTCAATGTGGAGGCTCTATACAGGGGGTACCGGTACAGAGTCAATGTGGAGGCTATATACAGGGGGTACCGGTACAGAGTCAATGTGGAGGCTTTATACAGGGGGTACGGGTACAGAGTCAATGTGGAGGCTATATACAGGGGGTACCGGTACAGAGTCAATGTGGAGGCTATATACAGGGGGTACCGGTACAGAGTCAATGTGGAGGCTATATACAGGGGGTACCGGTACAGAGTCAATGTGGAGGCTATATACAGGGGGAACCGGTACAGAGTCAATGTGGAGGCTATATACAGGGGGTACTGGTACAGAGTCAATGTGGAGGCTATATACAGGGGGTACCGGTACAGAGTCAATGTGGAGGCTATATACAGGGGGTACCGGTACAGAGTCAATGTGGAGGCTATATACAGGGGGTACCGGTACAGAGTCAATGTGGAGGCTATATACAGGGGGTACCGGTACAGAGTCAATGTGGAGGCTATATACAGGGGGTACCGGTACAGAGTCAATGTGGAGGCTTTATACAGGGTGTACTGGTACAGAGTCAATGTGGAGGCTATATACAGGGGGTACCGGTACAGAGTCAATGTGGAGGCTATATACAGGGGGTACTGGTACAGAGTCAATGTGGAGGCTATATACAGGGGGTATTGGTACAGAGTCAATGTGGAGGCTATATACAGGGGGTACTGGTACAGAGTCAATGTGGAGGCTATATACAGGGGGTATTGGTACAGAGTCAATGTGGAGGCTCTATACAGGGGGTACCGGTACAGAGTCAATGTGGAGGCTATATACAGGGGGTACCGGTACAGAGTCAATGTGGAGGCTTTATACAGGGGGTACGGGTACAGAGTCAATGTGGAGGCTATATACAGGGGGTACCGGTACAGAGTCAATGTGGAGGCTATATACAGGGGGTACCGGTACAGAGTCAATGTGGAGGCTATAAACAGGGGGTACCGATACAGAGTCAATGTGGAGGCTATATACAGGGGGTACCGGTACCGAGTCAATGTGGAGGCTATATACAGGGGGTACCGGTACATAGTCAATGTGGAGGCTATATACAGGGTATTACGGTACAGAGTCAATGTGGAGGCTATATACAGGGGGTACCGGTACCGAGTCAATGTGGAGGCTATATACAGGGTATTACGGTACAGAGTCAATGTGGAGGCTATATTCAGGGTATTACGGTACAGAGTCAATGTGGAGGCTATATACAGGGGGAACCAGTACAGAGTCAATGTGGAGGCTATATACAGGGTATTACGGTACAGAGTCAATGTGGAGGCTATATTCAGGGTATTACGGTACAGAGTCAATGTGGAGGCTATATACAGGGGGAACCAGTACAGAGTCAATGTGGAGGCTATATACAGGGTATTACGGTACAGAGTCAATGTGGAGGCTATATTCAGGGTATTACGGTACAGAGTCAATGTGGAGGCTATATACAGGGGGGTACTGGTACAGAGTCAATGTGGAGACTATATACAGGGGGTACCGGTACAGAGTCAATGTGGAGGCTATATACAGGGGGTACCGGTACAGAGTCAATGTGGAGACTATATACAGGGGGTACTGGTACAGAGTCAATGTGGAGGCTATATACAGGGGGTACTGGTACAGAGTCAATGTGGAGGCTATATACAGGGGGTACCAGTACAGAGTCAATGTGGAGACTATATACAGGGGGTACTGGTACAGAGTCAATGTGGAGGCTATATACAGGGGGTACCATTACAGAGTCAATGTGGAGGCTATATACAGGGGGTACCGGTACAGAGTCAATGTGGAGGCTATATACAGGGGGTACCGGTACAGAGTCAATGTGGAGGCTATATACAGGGGGTACCGGTACAGAGTCAATGTGGAGGCTATATACAGGGGGTACCGGTACAGAGTCAATGTGGAGGCTATATACAGGGGGTACCGGTACAGAGTCAATGTGGAGGCTATATACAGGGGGTACCGGTACAGAGTCAATGTGGAGGCTATATACAGGGGGTACCGGTACAGAGTCAATGTGGAGGCTATATACAGGGGGAACCGGTACAGAGTCAATGTGGAGGCTATATACAGGGGGTACTGGTACAGAGTCAATGTGGAGGCTATATACAGGGGGTACCGGTACAGAGTCAATGTGGAGGCTATATACAGGGGGTACCGGTACAGAGTCAATGTGGAGGCTATATACAGGGGGTACCGGTACAGAGTCAATGTGGAGGCTATATACAGGGGGTACCGGTACAGAGTCAATGTGGAGGCTATATACAGGGGGTACCGGTACAGAGTCAATGTGGAGGCTTTATACAGGGTGTACTGGTACAGAGTCAATGTGGAGGCTATATACAGGGGGTACCGGTACAGAGTCAATGTGGAGGCTATATACAGGGGGTACTGGTACAGAGTCAATGTGGAGGCTATATACAGGGGGTATTGGTACAGAGTCAATGTGGAGGCTATATACAGGGGGTACTGGTACAGAGTCAATGTGGAGGCTATATACAGGGGGTATTGGTACAGAGTCAATGTGGAGGCTCTATACAGGGGGTACCGGTACAGAGTCAATGTGGAGGCTATATACAGGGGGTACCGGTACAGAGTCAATGTGGAGGCTTTATACAGGGGGTACCGGTACAGAGTCAATGTGGAGGCTATATACAGGGGGTACCGGTACAGAGTCAATGTGGAGGCTATATACAGGGGGTACCGGTACAGAGTCAATGTGGAGGCTATAAACAGGGGGTACCGATACAGAGTCAATGTGGAGGCTATATACAGGGGGTACCGGTACCGAGTCAATGTGGAGGCTATATACAGGGGGTACCGGTACATAGTCAATGTGGAGGCTATATACAGGGTATTACGGTACAGAGTCAATGTGGAGGCTATATACAGGGGGTACCGGTACCGAGTCAATGTGGAGGCTATATACAGGGGGTACCGGTACATAGTCAATGTGGAGGCTATATACAGGGTATTACGGTACAGAGTCAATGTGGAGGCTATATTCAGGGTATTACGGTACAGCGTCAATGTGGAGGCTATATACAGGGGGTACCGGTACCGAGTCAATGTGGAGGCTATATACAGGGGGTACCGGTACATAGTCAATGTGGAGGCTATATACAGGGTATTACGGTACAGAGTCAATGTGGAGGCTATATTCAGGGTATTACGGTACAGAGTCAATGTGGAGGCTATATACAGGGGGAACCAGTACAGAGTCAATGTGGAGGCTATATACAGGGTATTACGGTACAGAGTCAATGTGGAGGCTATATTCAGGGTATTATGGTACAGAGTCAATGTGGAGGCTATATACAGGGGGAACCAGTACAGAGTCAATGTGGAGGCTATATACAGGGTATTACGGTACAGAGTCAATGTGGAGGCTATATTCAGGGTATTACGGTACAGAGTCAATGTGGTGGCTATATACAGGGGGGTACTGGTACAGAGTCAATGTGGAGACTATATACAGGGGGTACCGGTACAGAGTCAATGTGGAGGCTATATACAGGGGGTACCGGTACAGAGTCAATGTGGAGGCTATATACAGGGAGTACCGGTACAGAGTCAATGTGGAGGCTATATACAGGGGGTACCGGTACAGAGTCAATGTGGAGGCTATATACAGGGGGTACCATTACAGAGTCAATGTGGAGGCTATATACAGGGGATACCGGTACAGAGTCAATGTGGAGGCTATATACAGGGGGTACCGGTACAGAGTCAATGTGGAGGCTATATACAGGGGGTACCGGTACAGAGTCAATGTGGAGGCTATATACAGGGGGTACCGGTACAGAGTCAATGTGGAGGCTATATACAGGGGGTACCGGTACAGAGTCAATGTGGAGGCTATATACAGGGGGTACCGGTACAGAGTCAATGTGGAGGCTATATACAGGGGGAACCGGTACAGAGTCAATGTGGAGGCTATATACAGGGGGTACTGGTACAGAGTCAATGTGGAGGCTATATACAGGGGGTACCGGTACAGAGTCAATGTGGAGGCTATATACAGGGGGTACCGGTACAGAGTCAATGTGGAGGCTATATACAGGGGGTACCGGTACAGAGTCAATGTGGAGGCTATATACAGGGGGTACCAGTACAGAGTCAATGTGGAGGCTATATACAGGGGGTACCGGTACAGAGTCAATGTGGAGGCTATATACAGGGGGTACCGGTACAGAGTCAATGTGGAGGCTTTATACAGGGTGTACTGGTACAGAGTCAATGTGGAGGCTATATACAGGGGGTACCGGTACAGAGTCAATGTGGAGGCTATATACAGGGGGTACTGGTACAGAGTCAATGTGGAGGCTATATACAGGGGGTATTGGTACAGAGTCAATGTGGAGGCTATATACAGGGGGTACTGGTACAGAGTCAATGTGGAGGCTATATACAGGGGGTATTGGTACAGAGTCAATGTGGAGGCTCTATACAGGGGGTACCGGTACAGAGTCAATGTGGAGGCTATATACAGGGGGTACCGGCACAGAGTCAATGTGGAGGCTTTATACAGGGGGTACCGGTACAGAGTTAATGTGGAGGCTATATACAGGGGGTACCGGTACCGAATCAATGTGGAGGCTATATACAGGGGGTACCGGTACCGAATCAATGTGGAGGCTATATACAGGGGGTACCGGTACCGAATCAATGTGGAGGCTATATACAGGGGGTACCGGTACAGAGTCAATGTGGAGGCTATATACAGGGAGTACTGGTACAGAGTCAATGTGGAGGCTATATACAGGGGGTACCGGTACAGAGTCAATGTGGAGGCTATATACAGGGGGTACCGGTACCGAGTCAATGTGGAGGGCTATATACAGGGGGTACCGGTACATAGTCAATGTGGAGGCTATATACAGGGTATTACGGTACAGAGTCAATGTGGAGGCTATATTCAGGGTATTACGGTACAGCGTCAATGTGGAGGCTATATACAGGGGGTACCGGTACCGAGTCAATGTGGAGGCTATATACAGGGGGTACCGGTACATAGTCAATGTGGAGGCTATATACAGGGTATTACGGTACAGAGTCAATGTGGAGGCTATATTCAGGGTATTACGGTACAGAGTCAATGTGGAGGCTATATACAGGGGGAACCAGTACAGAGTCAATGTGGAGGCTATATACAGGGTATTACGGTACAGAGTCAATGTGGAGGCTATATTCAGGGTATTACGGTACAGAGTCAATGTGGAGGCTATATACAGGGGGAACCAGTACAGAGTCAATGTGGAGGCTATATACAGGGTATTACGGTACAGAGTCAATGTGGAGGCTATATTCAGGGTATTACGGTACAGAGTCAATGTGGTGGCTATATACAGGGGGGTACTGGTACAGAGTCAATGTGGAGACTATATACAGGGGGTACCGGTACAGAGTCAATGTGGAGGCTATATACAGGGGGTACCGGTACAGAGTCAATGTGGAGGCTATATACAGGGAGTACCGGTACAGAGTCAATGTGGAGGCTATATACAGGGGGTACCGGTACAGAGTCAATGTGGAGGCTATATACAGGGGGTACTGGTACAGAGTCAATATGGAGACTATATACAGGGGGTACCGGTACAGAGTCAATGTGGAGGCTATATACAGGGGGTACCAGTACAGAGTCAATGTGGAGACTATATACAGGGGGTACTGGTACAGAGTCAATGTGGAGGCTATATACAGGGGGTACCATTACAGAGTCAATGTGGAGGCTATATTCAGGGGGTACTGGTACAGAGTCAATGTGGAGGCTATATACAGGGGGTACCAGTACAGAGTCAATGTGGAGACTATATACAGGGGGTACTGGTACAGAGTCAATGTGGAGGCTATATACAGGGGGTACTGGTACAGAGTCAATGTGGAGGCTATATACAGGGGGTACCAGTACAGAGTCAATGTGGAGACTATATACAGGGGGTACTGGTACAGAGTCAATGTGGAGGCTATATACAGGGGGTACCATTACAGAGTCAATGTGGAGGCTATATACAGGGGGTACCGGTACAGAGTCAATGTGGAGGCTATATACAGGGGGTACCGGTACAGAGTCAATGTGGAGGCTATATACAGGGGGTACCAGTACAGAGTCAATGTGGAGGCTATATACAGGGGGTACCGGTACGGAGTCAATGTGGAGGCTATATACAGGGGGTACCGGTACAGAGTCAATGTGGAGGCTTTATACAGGGTGTACTGGTACAGAGTCAATGTGGAGGCTATATACAGGGGGTACCGGTACATAGTCAATGTGGAGGCTATATACAGGGGGTACTGGTACAGAGTCAATGTGGAGGCTATATACAGGGGGTATTGGTACAGAGTCAATGTGGAGGCTATATACAGGGGGTACTGGTACAGAGTCAATGTGGAGGCTATATACAGGGGGTATTGGTACAGAGTCAATGTGGAGGCTCTATACAGGGGGTACCGGTACAGAGTCAATGTGGAGGCTATATACAGGGGGTACCGGTACAGAGTCAATGTGGAGGCTTTATACAGGGGGTACCGGTACAGAGTTAATGTGGAGGCTATATACAGGGGGTACCGGTACCGAATCAATGTGGAGGCTATATACAGGGGGTACCGGTACCGAATCAATGTGGAGGCTATATACAGGGGGTACCGGTACCGAATCAATGTGGAGGCTATATACAGGGGGTACCGGTACAGAGTCAATGTGGAGGCTCTATACAGGGGGTACCGGTACAGAGTCAATGTGGAGGCTATATACAGGGGGTACCGGTACAGAGTCAATGTGGAGGCTATATACAGGGGGTACCGGTACAGAGTCAATGTGGAGACTCTATACAGGGGGTACCGGTACAGAGTCAATGTGGAGGCTATATACAGGGTGTTACGGTACTGAGTCAATGTGGAGGCTATATACAGGGGGTACCGGTACAGAGTCAATGTGGAGGCTATATACAGGGGGTACCGGTACAGAGTCAATGTGGAGGCTATATACAGGGGGTACCGGTACAGAGTCAATGTGGAGGCTATATACAGGGTGTTACGGTACTGAGTCAATGTGGAGGCTATATACAGGGGGTACCGGTACAGAGTCAATGTGGAGGCTATATACAGGGGGTACCGGTACAGAGTCAATGTGGAGGCTATATACAGGGGGTACCGGTACAGAGTCAATGTGGAGGCTATATACAGGGGGTACCGGTACAGAGTCAATGTGGAGGCTAAATACAGGGTGTTACGGTACTGATTCAATGTGGAGGCTATATACTGGGGGAACCGGTACAGAGTCAATGTGGAGGCTATATACAGGGTATTACGGTACAGAGTCAATGTGGAGGCTATATACAGGGGGAACCGGTACAGAGTCAATGTGGAGGCTATATACAGGGGGAACCGGTACAGAGTCAATGTGGAGGCTATATACAGGGGGTACCGGTACAGAGTCAGTGTGGAGGCTATATACAGGGGGTACCGGTACAGAGTCAATGTAGAGGCTATATACAGGGGGTACCGGTACAGAGTCAGTGTGGAGGCTATATACAGGGGGTACCGGTACCAAATCAATGTGGAGGCTATATACAGGAGGTACCGGTACAGAGTCAATGTGGAGGCTATATACAGGGGGTACCGGTACAGAGTCAATGTGGAGGCTATATACAGGGGGTACTGGTACAGAGTCAATGTGGAGGCTATATACAGGGGGTACCGGTACCGAATCAATGTGGAGAGGTACAGGTTAGTTGAGGTAATCTGTACATGTAGGTAGGGGTAAAGTGACTGTACATAGATAATAAACAGCAGAACAGGTTAGTTGAGGTAATCTGTACATGTAGGTAGGGGTAAAGTGACTATGATATAGATAATAAACAGTAGTACAGGTTAGTTGAGGTAATCTGTACATGTAGGTAGGGGTAAAGTGACTATGATATAGATAATAAACAGTAGTACAGGTTAGTTGATGTAATATGTACATGTAGGTAGGGATAAAGTGACTGTACATAGATAATAAACAGAGTAGCAGCAGTGTAAAAACAAATGGGGGGGGGGGGGGGGGTGAATGTAAATTGTCCGGTGGCCATTTGATGGCCGTGCAGCCGCACACAAGCCTAAGATCACTATGTGCAATGCCAAGCGTCGGCTGGAGTGGTGTAAAGCTCGCCTCCATTGGACTCTGGAGCAGTGGAAACGCGTTCTCCGGAGTGATAAATCACCTCACCATCTGGATAAATCTGGGTTTAGCGTATGCCAGGAGAACGCCACCTGCCCCAATGCATAGTGCCAACTGTAAAGTTTGGTGGCGGAGGAATAATGGTCTGGGGCTGTTTTTCATGGTTCAGGCCCCCTAGTTTAGTGAAGGGAAATCTTAACACTACAGCATACAATGACATTCTACACGATTCTGTGCTTCCAACTTTGTTGCAAAAGTTTGGGGAAGGCCATTTCCTGTTTCAGCATGACAGTGCCTCATGCACAAAGTGAGGTCCATACAGAAATGGTTTGTCAATATCGGTGTGGCAGAACTTCACTCGCCTGCACTGAGCCCTGACCTCAACCCCATCGAACACCTTTCGAATGAATTGGAACACCAACTGCGAGCCAGACCTAATCACTCAACATCAGTGCCCAACCTCACTAATGCTCTTGTGCCTGAGTGGAAGCAAGCCCCCTCAGCAATGTTCGAACATCTAGTGGAAAGCCTTCCCAGAAGAGTGGAGGCTGTTATAGCAGCAATGTTCCAACATCTAGTGGAAAGCCTTCCTAGAAGAGTGGAGGCTGTTATAGCAGCAATATTCCAACATCTAGAGGAAAGCCTTCCCAGAAGAGTGGAGGCTGTTATAGCAGCAATGTTCCAACATCTAGTGGAAAGCCTTCCCAGAAGAGTGGAGGCTGTTATCGCAGCTAAGGACCAACTCCATATTAATGCCCATGATTTTGCGATGAGATGTTTGACGAGCAGGTGTCCACATACGTTCGGTCAAGTAGTGTATCTTACAAGGACCATTACATTTAAAAATGTTAATAAAACACAGTTTTACTGTTTTTATGAGTGCGGCTCCATAAAAACAGATGTACCGGTGTAGCTAGTTGTTATTGTCGACCAATCACAGCGGCGCTACAGACAGAGAGGCTCAATGCGTAGCAGAGTGATTTCTAAATCAATGATGAATTACAATTACGGAATGAAGTTGGCTAAATGAGAAGGAGTGGGCTGTTGTTTTTATATGAATGGAGTTGTTGTAGACATTGGACAGGAAGTGCAGCAAAACAGCCTCAATTAGCCTTGTTACTTTAGCAACTTTAGCTAACTTAGCTGGCTACTGTAGCTAGGCTAACTTAGCTGGCTACTGTAGCTAGGCTAACTTAGCTGGCTACTGTAGCTAGGCTAACTTAGCTGGCTACTGTAGCTAGGCTAACTTAGCTGGCAACTGTAGCTAGGCTAACTTAGCTGGCAACTGTAGCTAGGCTAACTTAGCTGGCTACTGTAGCTAGGCTAACTTAGCTGGCTACTGTAGCTAGGCTAACTTAGCTGGCAACTGCAGCTAGGCTAACTTAGCTGGCAACTGTAGCTAGGCTAACTTGGCTAGGCTAACTCTTTACAACAATTTGATACAGTCAAGACAGACACTACCAGATGGTATGATGGATAACCTTTGGCAGCAACACGTTTTTCTAACTAGCACAAGTCGGTTTGTCTACTCTCTCCCCCCCCCCCCCCCCTCTGTGCCACCCACACACTGTCACACACCCTGGCCCCTGCTCATCTCCCCCTCTGCGCCACCCACACACTGTCACACACCCTGGCCCCTGCTCATCTCCCCCTCTGCGCCACCCACACACTGTCACACACCCTGGCCCCTGCTCATCTCTCCCTCCTCTCTCTCTCCCTCCGTCACACACCCTGGCCCCTGCTCATCTCCCCCTCCTCTCTCTCTCCCTCTGTCACACACACTGGCCCCTGCTCCTCTCTCCCAAACAACCTTGGCCTTATTTTTAGCTACAGTTGAAGTCGGAGGTTTACATACACCTTAGCCAACTATATCTAAACTCAGTTTTCACAAATCCTGACATTTAATCCTAGTAAAAAATCCCTGTTTTAGGCTAGATAGGATCACCACTTTATTTTAAGAATGTGAAATGTCAGAATAATAGTAGAGAGAATGATTTATTTCAGCTTTCATCACATTCCCAGTGGGTCAGAAGTTACCATACACTCAATTAGTATTTGGTAGCATTGCCTTTAAATTGTTTAACTGTTTTGGGTAGCCTTCCACAAGCTTCCCACAATAAGTTGGGTGAATTTTGGCCCATTCCTCCTGACAGAGCTGGTGTAACGGAGTCAGGTTTGTACCTCCTTGCTCGCACACACTTTTTCAGTTCTGCCCACACATTTTCTATGGGATTGAGGTCAGGGCTTTGTGATGGCCACTCCAATACCTTGACTTTGTTGTCCTTAAGCCATTTTGCCACAACTTTGGAAGTATGCTTGGGGTCATTGTCCATTTGGAAGACCCATTTGCGACCAAGCTTTAATTTCCTGACTGATGTCTTGAGATGTTGCTTCAATATATCCACATACTTTTCCTGCCTCATGATACCATCTATTTTGTGAAGTGCACCAGTCCCTCCTGCAGCAAAGCACCCCCACATCATGATGCTGCCACCCTCGTGCTTCCCGGTTGGGACGGTGTTCTTCGGCTTGCAAGCCTTCCCCTTTTTCTTCCAAACATAACGATGGTCATTATGGCCTAATAGTTCTATTTTTGTTTCATCAGACCAGAGGACATTTCTCCCAAAAGTACGATCTTTGTCCCAATGTGCAGTTGCAAACTGTAGTCTGGCTTTTTTATGGCGGTTTTGGAGCAGTGGCATCTTCCTTGCTGAGCGGCCTTCCAGGTTATGTCGATATAGGACTCGTTTTACTGTGGATATAGATACTTTTTTACCTGTTTCCTCCAGCATCTTCACAGGGTCCTTTGCTGTTGTTCTGGGATTGATTTGCACTTTTCGCACCAAAGTACGTTCATCTCTAGGACACAGAACGCATCTTTTTCCTGAGCGGTATGACAGCTGTGTGGTCCCATGGTGTTTATACTTGCGTACTATTGTTTGTACAGATGAACATGGTACCTTCAGGCATTTGGAAATTGCCCCACAAGGATGAACCAGACTTGTGGAGGTCTACAATTTTTTTCCTGAGGTCTTGGCTGATTTCTTTTGATTTTCCCATGATGTCAAGCAAAGAGGCACAGCGTTTGAAGGTAGGCCTTGAAATACATCCACAGGTACACCTCCAATTGACTCAAATTATGTCAATTAGCCTATCAGAAGCTTCCAAAGCCATGACATACATTTCTGGGATTTTCCAAGCTGTTTAAAGCCACAGTCAACGTAGTGTATGTAAACTTCTGACCCACTGGAATTGTGCTACAGTGAATTATAAGTGAAATAATCTGTCTGTAAACAATTGTTTGAAAAATGACTTGTGTCATGCACAAAGTAGATGTCCTAACCAACTTGCCAAAACTATAGTTTGTTAACAAGAAATTTGTGGAGTGGTTGAGGAACAAGTTTAATGACTCCAACCTAAGTGTATGTAAACTTCCAACTTCAACTGTAAATGTTGCAATTGCGATTTGACTTGCGATTTAGAGCAAAACATTTGGGCAAACTGTTGGAATGATGGAAACAGAATGAATATTCTAATTCTATAGTTAGTTAGAATATAATAGTGGGTTTGTGACATTTAAATATTTCAGAAAAAGTGGGAGAAAACACCTGCATCTTATCCAGAACACTGCAGCCCACCTGGTTTTCAACCTGCCCAAGTTCTCCCGCCCCTACGGGAGGACAGCTCCCGCTCAGCCCAGTCCTAGCTCTTCTCTGTCCTCCCACCCCTACGGGAGGACAGCTCCCGCTCAGCCCAGTCCTAGCTCTTCTCTGCCCTCCCACCCCTACGGGAGTACAGCTCCCGCTCAGCCCAGTCCTATCTCTTCTCTGTCCTCCCACCCCTACGGGAGGACAGCTCCCGCTCAGCCCAGTTCTAGCTCTTCTCTGTCCTCCCACCCCTACGGGAGGACAGCTCCCGCTCAGCCCAGTCCTAGCTCTTCTCTGTCCTCCCACCCCTACGGGAGGACAGCTCCCGCTCAGCCCAGTCCTAGCTCTTCTCTGTCCTCCCACCCCTACGGGAGGACAGCTCCCGCTCAGCCCAGTCCTAGCTCTTCTCTGCCCTCCCACCCCTACGGGAGGACAGCTCCCGCTCAGCCCAGTCCTAGCTCTTCTCTGTCCTCCCACCCCTACGGGAGGACAGCTCCCGCTCAGCCCAGTCCTAGCTCTTCTCTGCACTCCCACCCCTACGGGAGGACAGCTCCCGCTCAGCCCAGTCCTAGCTCTTCTCTGTCCTCCCACCGCTACGGGAGGACAGCTCCCGCTCAGCCCAGTCCTAGCTCTTCTCTGTCCTCCCACCCCTACGGGAGGACAGCTCCCGTTCAGCCCAGTCCTAGCTCCTCTCTGTCCTCCCACCCCTACGGGAGGACAGCTCCCACTCAGCCCAGTCCTAGCTCTTCTCTGTCCTCCCACCCCTACGGGAGGACAGCTCCCGTTCAGCCCAGTCCTAGCTCTTCTCTGTCCTCCCACCCCTACGGGAGGACAGCTTCCGCTCAGCCCAGTCCAAGCTCTTCCCTGTCCTGGCAACCCAATGGTTGAACCTGCTTCCACCTGAAGCTAGGACAGCACAGTCCCTGCCCATCTTCAAACAGTATCTTAAATAATCCTCGTCCACGGTATGGTTTTCAATACTGTGAGTACAATAAAAATACATTTAAAAAATACCTTCAGTCAACTAGGGTAATACATTAGCAGACAATGTTCTTCATTTCACCTGTCATATAATTTTTCATTATGAAGTTTACTGGTAGTCCCCAGGCACATGGTGTTTGTTAACAAGCACATAACAACAAGAGACCAGAGCCTTGTGAGTCACCCACTGTGGTGCAGCATGCGCCAGATGATCTATTGTAGTTACAGTATGGAATTCATAACTAAATGTTTGCCAGCTAGACATCTTATAATTATTAAGTCTAAAATGTGTTAATTGCTCTGCAGTTGTGCAATTAGTTTGCTAATTTAGTAGGCATCTAGCTAGTTAGCATGTAGCTAGTTAGCATGTAGCTAGTTAGCATGTAGCTAGTTAGCTTCTTGTAAAAATCTAGCTTCTCCTGGATCAAGAGCCTTGCTGTCTAATATTTGTATTGCTCGTGCATCAAACTGCGAGTAGCATTTTTTGAGTTACATGTATAATGTTATGAGCTGGAATGTCTGTCCTGCAAATAGTTTGTCAGAGACTGTCATTTGCTATTAGATTTTACATTACATTAGAATTGCTTAATCTTCTAGATTACAGAGGCTCAGTAGGGTTTGAAAATAGCGCCCCTAGTGTTCAGCGCCGATATTACCCAAACATCCAGGGATGGCACAAGGTCGTTAAAAATGAAGGTGTGACAATCTGGATAGCATTCAAACCTAACGTACAAGCAACATTTTTCTCCAATCCTATCGAAAACATAATGTTATTAAGTCATACACAAGTTTTACTGCGCGTGAAGTTTCAAACGCAAATATTTAAATCAGTTGTCTTCCTCAAAATTAAAGCGGATGATGAAGCAATATTTGCGAGAAGGAGGGAAATCTAATTTCATTGGTCCTCCGACTCACAGCTCAGAGACTTTTTAATTCGGGATAAATGGAGTTATCCCTGAGTTAGCCTGCCTGAGAACAGGCTAGTTCTGAAGGATTCATTGCCATTGGAAAACTTACCTACCTGGCTAAAAAGGTGAGTCACTTTCACTGTAACCTCTTATCCAGAGTTGAGCTCAATAGTCGATCAAAGTTAGCTTGCTAATTTTCTCCAACCAGGTATGTAGTATAAGGGTTCTGGCCAACTCATTGTCATGTTTTATAGGACACGAAAATAGAAACAGACTGGCGAGGAGAGCAGAGGAGAGAAACCTACCTGTTGCAGGAGAGGAAGTGCTGGAACACATCACATCTGGACAGGACCGGGTGACTAGTCATGTGATTCATCCACCATATCAACCCTTTCCTCCTTTTAGAGATGAAGTCCTCCTCAAACCGCCCCGTGGCCTGTTTCTCTGGGATGTGGGGCACCGAGATGACAGGGAACTTCTCCACCAGCCTGGCGTAGAGCCAGTCAAAGTGTTTATACCTCCTGTTTACCTGGGTCTGTGTGTGGGTGGGCGTCAGCTTGTAGGCAATGTAACTCTTCATCCCTTTGAACTTGGTCTGCTTGGTGGGGTCGTCTATGGTACAGGAGAATGGGTATGGGTTTTCCTGCCATTCTGGACCGTATTGTCCCGTTACAACACAGATCTTATCCCCATCTTTCACAAACCCAGCTGCCTCACCTAACACGAACGCTTCCCCTCCTGATTTCACAAATGTTGAAAACCTATTGAGGTTTCTACTGACCGTGGCAGAGCTCTTGGCTTGTTGAGCGTTGCCACTTCTGGACATAGAAGATGTTGACACGCTATATGTAGACGATCCATTGCCATCAAAGTCCCCTTGGTGACTACCACCAACAACCCCGGGCTCGTCAGCCACTGTAGAGGTGTCATCCCAGTCTTCATCCCAGTCTTCATCGCTGCCCTGGCTGGCTTGGTAACCGTGCTGCTGCTGCTGCGCTGGGGCAAGCGGCGAGGACGCTGTAAACCCAGACGATATTATTGATGTTTTGGACAAGTTTTCAATTTGATTTAATGTTTTATTCGAGGCGTCCCCGAAACCTCCGGTTGGAATATTGGCGTATCGGGATCCCCGGTAAGTATCCTCTGATGTGCTGTTATTATTAAACGTGGACGCGGTATCGTTATTTAGGATCTCGACGTAGGACGCGGGGAAGAGACCTCTCTCGCCTTTGCTGTTGGATCCTTCTAGCCAGCCTTCAATGTCCTGTTCGCTGTACAAGCTCACTATTTCATGTTCCGTTAATGATATCTCCCCTGTGTTTTCGGAATTGAACTCGTATAAAGCCCTCGCCTTGAGCGCCATAGTTCAACAAATTACTGTCCGGCGCCCCCGCAAAACAAATAACCAGCAAACTCTTATTAACGGGCTAGCCTATACAAACTACACTAGTTCTAAAGGCACACTCCCTCCTAAATGTCCCTTCTTATGCGATCTACCTCGCAATCCAGTTGTCTTTTGTTACTGTAATAAAAAATAAAATAATAAGTGCAATAAAATCCCGTTACTTCGTCCGAGTCTTTGCCGTTTAAAGTTGAAGGGACTAGTTGCAGCGGTGGCCCCTGCCTCTCTGATCACACACTCCCCTTTTCGCACTCAACAACCATACGTAATGGAGGGTGGTATGAGCCAGAATTAAGTCTAGGCAACCGTACCACCCTGTGGCTGTCGCCTACTATTGAACAGTCACCATGTCTGTGTGACGCCTGCGTGTTAATGAAAGTCATAAGGTGTGTATTTTATATTATTAATTACATCTCAACCATAAATGTTAGAAATGTACAGTTTTTCCCGTGTAAGAAAACGGAAGGGTTTTAGGATAGGTTGCTAATGTTTTTTTGTGTAGGAGATGTTTATTAAAATGCCATTCACACTTTCTGTACTTTTTTTCAACAACATTTTTAGATCCATTTAAAAAAAAAAAAAAATTATCAACAAAGGCTCAGATTAGTTCAGGTAATATATGTATATAGGTGATGTCACAATAACATGTGTTTGTGTTAATGTTTGTACGAAACCAAATGTAGCTTGGCCCCCAGTAATTTAGATTTTGTAATTCTTTTGTTGTTGAAATTGACACTACAGTATAGGCAATAATTTATACACAATTGCATTGCTTACCTCAATAAACAGTTGCGGCTCCCGTCTGAAAAAGTAGGTTTACTGAGGCAAGCAATGCAATTGTGTATAAATGATTGGCTATACTGTAGAGTATGGGGGAGTATTCTGGTGGCCTGGACGTGAGTTATATGTAATGTGAATGTGTAGATGTAGATGTATGGTGGCTCCAGATTTCAATTAAGGGACCAACGGGTTCTGCCTTGACAGGTACCAGGAATGGTGGGAGGGACAATCTGAATGTATTTATCTTTGCACACAAGAGCAGCGTCCAGGCATCCAGAATACTCCCCCTATCACCTGCTGTACGGACGCGAGCCGCAACTGTTTACTGAGGTAAGCAAATGTGCAATTGTGTATAAATTATTGCCAATACTGTAGTGTGAAACATGTTGTAGTTGACTTTCTATTGCTGTTTTTTTGTGTAACATACTTTATTATCCCTGATAGAAGTTGTCGAACAAGATCAGAATGCCTTCGAGGACCACCTGACTGAGAAGGAGGTTTTTGACCAGGTAAAAATGTTCACTGTTCATTTATTTTCTGGCCTTCAAAAGATATATATATATATTTTATTATATTATTTTATTGATTTATATATTTATTTGTATATGTGTATATATATATATATATATATATACCACCTCCTCGTGGTGGGCGGTATCGCCATGCTGTCAACAATACCTACACTGGCCCAGGGATTATCTCCAAATAGTCCATCTCAAGGCCAAGCGCTGGGTCACATTAAGTGACCAGGGGTGGCAGGTAGCCTAGTGGTTAGAGAGTTGGGACCGTAAGCAAAAAGTTGCTGGATCGAATCCCTGAGCTGACAAGGTAAAAAAAATATGTAATTATGCTCCTGAACAAGGCAATTAATTGTTCCCCGGTAGGCCGTCATTAAAAACAAATAGTTTTAATAAAGGTTCAAACATTTTCTTTTTAAGTAAGCCATTTCCAGGTAGGTACTGTTAAGGTGTATGACTCCAGTGGTCATGACATCACCTTGGAGTTTCTCTCCCAACTCACCTCTCTTATCTTTTTCAGGGACCATCCATTACCTCCCTCATCAACCCCACTGACAGGTTTCCTTTCTTTTCTGTCCGCCATTAACATTATTGCATGTCTAATCAAACATTTTTAAATTAAATCATTCAGTAACTGTATTTTTACCTGATAAACCTGTAACCTGTGTGTTTGCTTGTTTACGTCTCTGTCTCCTACCCTGTTCCCTTTAACTCTGCTCCTGTTCTCCAGGACCTAGGGGTTCGGCCCAACACCCAGACCCACCTGATGTCCTCCATTTCCTGTTCTCCAGGACCTAGGGGTTCTGCCCAACACCCAGACGTGGATCCACCTGATGTCCTCCATTTCCTGTTCTCCAGGACCTAGGGGTTCTGCCCAACACCCAGACCCAACTGATGTCCTCCATTTCCTGTTCTCCAGGAACTAGGGGTTCTGCCCAACACCCAGACGTGGATCCACCTGATGTCCTCCATTTCCTGTTCTCCAGGACCTAGGGGTTCTGCCCAACACCCAGACGTGGATCCACCTGATGTCCTCCATTTCCTGTTCTCCAGGACCTAGGGGTTCTGCCCAACACCCAGACCCACCTGATGTCCTCCATTTCCTGTTCTCCAGGAACTAGGGGTTCTGCCCAACACCCAGAACCACCTGATGTCCTCCATTTCCTGTTCTCCAGGAACTAGGGGTTCTGCCCAACACCCAGACCCACCTGATGTCCTCCATTTCCTGTTCTCCAGGACCTAGTGGTTCTGCCCAACACCCAGACGTGGATCCACCTGATGTCCTCCATTTCCTGTTCTCCAGGACCTAGGGGTTCTGCCCAACACCCAGACCCACCTGATGTCCTCCATTTCCTGTTCTCCAGGAACTAGGGGTTCTGCCCAACACCCAGAACCACCTGATGTCCTCCATTTCCTGTTCTCCAGGAACTAGGGGTTCTGCCCAACACCCAGACCCACCTGATGTCCTCCATTTCCTGTTCTCCAGGACCTAGTGGTTCTGCCCAACACCCAGACGTGGATCCACCTGATGTCCTCCATTTCCTGTTCTCCAGGACCTAGGGGTTCTGCCCAACACCCAGACCCACCTGATGTCCTCCATTAACTGTTCTCCAGGAACTAGGGGTTCTGCCCAACACCCAGACCCACCTGATGTCCTCCATTTCCTGTTCTCCAGGAACTAGGGGTTCTGCCCAACACCCAGACCCACCTGATGTCCTCCATTTCCTGTTCTCCAGGAACTAGGGGTTCTGACTTTTTCAGGTCAGAGAAAGATGACAGAGTTTCTGAATTGGAATTCCGAGTAGGATGACCGGTCAAAACAACAAATAATCCCAGTCTGAGCTTGTTTTTTTCCCGAGTTCCAAGTTGTCTTGAACGCACTGAAGTCGGAAGTCAGAGATTGCCGAGTTCCGAGATATTTTGAATGCTCCATTAAAGGCCTACCTCTTTCTGAATAGGACTACCTCCAACAAAGAATCCCTTGTCTCCATTGACAGTCCATGTTAATTCATGGAGGTATTTTATGAGGCTAGGAAGACGTTAGGTGACTTTGTGAAAGGTATCAGTAGCTTCACGAGGCTTAATTCTGGCACTTATCACCCCCTATAGGTGTGTATTGATGTGAGAAATAGGCATATCTACACAGCGATGGTGGCTGGCTGCGATATCAACTAGCCTAATAATTATTGTATTGAGGTGCCTATTTTAGCTAAATCGACAAATGAAATTGATTAGATTACTCTCAATCATTATTTTTTTTTTTTACAAAATCATGTACATTTTTGCAAACATCACGTTTGAAATGTGTTCATGGTAAGATCGTTCCTAATAAATTTACAAGCAAACTGACACGTAACTTGTCTGTGTCACGTTGCATGACGTGAAAACTATGTCTACATGACGTGTATGTGTCATGTGACATAAACGTGACGTG
This sequence comes from Oncorhynchus mykiss, assembly GCF_013265735.2. Taxonomy (NCBI): domain Eukaryota; kingdom Metazoa; phylum Chordata; class Actinopteri; order Salmoniformes; family Salmonidae; genus Oncorhynchus; species Oncorhynchus mykiss. The sequence goes on along the minus strand of NC_048570.1, from coordinate 3,823,701 downwards.
AACGCGTCGGCAAGTTTGATGCCTTGGAAAAAAAAACTTGTCTCTATTGACAAGTCCATGTTAATTCTTACAGAGCTAGGAAGACGTTTAGGTGACTTTGTGAAAGGTATCAGTAGCTTCACGATGCTTAATTCTGGCACTTATCACCCCTTATAGGTGCAGCTAGGGAGATGAACAATCTAATGGGCAACACCAATCAAACACTGGCCGCTTTAGTTGAGCGGTGTGATTTGATTGATTCTTGATTCTAGATGGTATCGGAATCCTACTGTATTTATAATAGTTTGTACATATCCTTTTTTTATCAGAATGTAACATGGGTGTAAACAATGTAAACAATCCGTAACAATGTAACATCTTTTTTTAAATTGTTTTTATTTAACCTTCATTTAACTAGGCAAGTCAGTTAAGAACAAATTCTTATTTACAATGACGGCCTACTTGTAAAGCTCCCCCAGGCCAAACCCTCCTCAAAACCGGATGACGCTGGGCCAATTGTGCGCCGCCCTATGGGACTCCCGATCACGGCCCGTTGTGATACAGCCCGGGATCGAACCAGGGTCTGTAGTGACACCTCTAGCATTGCGATGCAGTGCCTTAGACCGATAACATCTGATAACAATATTTATTGTTCTATCGCATTTTTAAGTATCTTCTTTCAACAGTGAACAATTTCTAAACAATCTCATAAAATTTGTACTGTAAAAACAACATCGTCACTGATGCTGAAAGCCTCATGCTTAGCATTCCCATTTATGTCATAGATACGTTTTCAATGACTGGAGAGGAACTTCTCTCTGTCCATTTACCAAATTAAATATACACTTCATATTTGTTCAAATTATAAGCATTTTTTTTTTAAATTGAGGTGAGAGGAGCTGGAGTAAATTTTCAAAGCGAGGAGGAAAAAACGTATTTTAAGAAAATTGATTTTAAATATGTCATTACTGCTGTTATATAATTCAATAACGTTAGCACCAACAGCTTTTTGTAGCAAAGTAGCGTCAGATAGAAATGTAACAATAACAATGTTTAGAGAAATATTTGAAAATTTAACTTCACACGAAAATAACAGACACAATGAATGAACCGATCACTCATGTTAGTGGTACTGTAACAGCTGATCTGACCTCATCTTTACCTGATCAATACAGTAATAATCAATAATCAATAGTCAATAATCAATAGTCAATAATCAATAGTCAATAATCAAGAGTCAATAATCAAGTCAATAATCAATAGGGGTCCTCCTCAGTGTGTTGTATCCTAACAGGTGTTCTCTGTTTGGATTCCACCACCAGTATCCCATCATGACATAGTAGAGCCCTCAGACCCCCCGCCTGCTGTAGTTTCTCAGGCAGTGGGTACTGACGGGTGAAGCTTCGGGTAACAAACCCATGTTCATCCATTCTGGCTCCATGCTGAGCCTTGATCAAGAGCCATCCCTCAAACACCTGAATCATGATATCCTCAGGTCTGAACTGGGACACGTCCAGAAGCACCTGGTAAACAGGCTGAGTCCGCTGGGGTTGGGTTGTGGTAGTATCGTCGCAGACCCCTTCTAGCTTCACTACCCCAGGGTCGGGCCTCACTACCCCAGGGTCGGGCCTCACTACCCAAGGGTCGGGCCTCACTACCCCAGGGTCGGGCCTCACAACCCCAGGGTCGGGCCTCACTACCCCAGGGTCGGGCCTCACTACCCCAGGGTCGGGCCTCACTACCCCAGGGTCAGGGAAGGCTGGCCCGGGCAGGGCGAACAGGTCATGGTCCTCCACACAGTCGTCCAAGTCCCTTCCTTGGAACAGGGCCTGGTGGCGGACTGGGCTGTTCACCCAGTGGGTTATAGACAGTCCCTCCATGGTTCTGCCTTCCTCCCAATCCATGTCCCAGAAAGCCTCTTGTGTTGCTGCTGTGTGGCAGAGAGGAGTGAGCTTCACAGTCGCACAAATACAATCAAGGAAAGAAAAGAACCTGCAGTCGCTACTTCTCTTTCAAACCAAGGTGCATGAACAACTGCGCAAACGGAATATGAGAAGATATCCAGCCAGTCAATAGTCCTTCAGAAACACTTTTCTATTGTTAAACCCCAGTGCTAGTCATTCAGAAACACTTTTCTATTGTTAAACCCCAGTGCTAGTCCTTCAGAAACACTTTTCTATTGTTAAAACCCCAGTGCTAGTCATTCAGAAACACTTTTCTATTGTTAAACCCCAGTGCTAGTCATTCAGAAACACTTTTCTATTGTTAAAACCCCAGTGCTAGTCATTCAGAAACACTTTTCTATTGTTAAACCCCAGTGCTGGTCATTCAGAAACACTTTTCTATTGTTAAAACCCCAGTGCTAGTCATTCAGAAACACTTTTCTATTGTTAAACCCCAGTGCTAGTCATTCAGAAACACTTTTATATTGTTAAACCCCAGTGCTAGTCATTCAGAAACACTTTTATATTGTTAAACCCCAGTGCTAGTCATTCAGAAACACTTTTCTATTGTTAAACCCCAGTGCTAGTCATTCAGAAACACTTTTCTATTGTTAAACCCCAGTGCTAGTCATTCAGAAACACTTTTCTATTGTTAAACCCCAGTGCTAGTCATTCAGAAACACTTTTCTATTGTTAAACCCCAGTGCTAGTCATTCAGAAACACTTTTCTATTGTTAAACCCCAGTGCTGGTCATTCAGAAACACTTTTCTATTGTTAAACCCCAGTGCTAGTCATTCAGAAACACTTTTCTATTGTTAAACCCCAGTGCTAGTCATTCAGAAACACTTTTCTATTGTTAAACCCCAGTGCTAGTCATTCAGAAACACTTTTCTATTGTTAAACCCCAGTGCTAGTCATTCAGAAACACTTTTCTATTGTTAAACCCCAGTGCTAGTCATTCAGAAACACTTTTCTATTGTTAAACCCCAGTGCTAGTCATTCAGAAACACTTTTCTATTGTTAAAACCCCAGTGCTAGTCATTCAGAAACACTTTTATATTGTTAAACCCCAGTGCTAGTCATTCAGAAACACTTTTCTATTGTTAAACCCCAGTGCTAGTCATTCAGAAACACTTTTCTATTGTTAAACCCCAGTGCTAGTCATTCAGAAACACTTTTCTATTGTTAAAACCCCAGTGCTAGTCATTCAGAAACACTTTTCTATTGTTAAACCCCAGTGCTAGTCATTCAGAAACACTTTTCTATTGTTAAACCCCAGTGCTAGTCATTCAGAAACACTTTTCTATTGTTAAACCCCAGTGCTAGTCATTCAGAAACACTTTTATATTGTTAAACCCCAGTGCTAGTCATTCAGAAACACTTTTCTATTGTTAAACCCCAGTGCTAGTCATTCAGAAACACTTTTATATTGTTAAACCCCAGTGCTAGTCATTCAGAAACACTTTTCTATTGTTAAACCCCAGTGCTAGTCATTCAGAAACACTTTTATATTGTTAAACCCCAGTGCTAGTCATTCAGAAACACTTTTCTATTGTTAAACCCCAGTGCTAGTCATTCAGAAACACTTTTCTATTGTTAAACCCCAGTGCTAGTCATTCAGAAACACTTTTATATTGTTAAACCCCAGTGCTAGTCATTCAGAAACACTTTTCTATTGTTAAAACCCCAGTGCTAGTCATTCAGAAACACTTTTCTATTGTTAAACCCCAGTGCTAGTCATTCAGAAACACTTTTCTATTGTTAAACCCCAGTGCTAGTCATTCAGAAACACTTTTCTATTGTTAAACCCCAGTGCTAGTCATTCAGAAACACTTTTCTATTGTTAAAACCCCAGTGCTAGTCATTCAGAAACACTTTTCTATTGTTAAACCCCAGTGCTAGTCATTCAGAAACACTTTTCTATTGTTAAAACCCCAGTGCTAGTCATTCAGAAACACTTTTCTATTGTTAAACCCCAGTGCTGGTCATTCAGAAACACTTTTCTATTGTTAAAACCCCAGTGCTAGTCATTCAGAAACACTTTTCTATTGTTAAACCCCAGTGCTAGTCATTCAGAAACACTTTTATATTGTTAAACCCCAGTGCTAGTCATTCAGAAACACTTTTATATTGTTAAACCCCAGTGCTAGTCATTCAGAAACACTTTTCTATTGTTAAACCCCAGTGCTAGTCATTCAGAAACACTTTTCTATTGTTAAACCCCAGTGCTAGTCATTCAGAAACACTTTTCTATTGTTAAACCCCAGTGCTAGTCATTCAGAAACACTTTTCTATTGTTAAACCCCAGTGCTAGTCATTCAGAAACACTTTTCTATTGTTAAACCCCAGTGCTGGTCATTCAGAAACACTTTTCTATTGTTAAACCCCAGTGCTAGTCATTCAGAAACACTTTTCTATTGTTAAACCCCAGTGCTAGTCATTCAGAAACACTTTTCTATTGTTAAACCCCAGTGCTAGTCATTCAGAAACACTTTTCTATTGTTAAACCCCAGTGCTAGTCATTCAGAAACACTTTTCTATTGTTAAACCCCAGTGCTAGTCATTCAGAAACACTTTTCTATTGTTAAACCCCAGTGCTAGTCATTCAGAAACACTTTTCTATTGTTAAAACCCCAGTGCTAGTCATTCAGAAACACTTTTCTATTGTTAAACCCCAGTGTTAGTCATTCAGAAACACTTTTCTATTGTTAAAACCCCAGTGCTAGTCATTCAGAAACACTTTTATATTGTTAAACCCCAGTGCTAGTCATTCAGAAACACTTTTCTATTGTTAAACCCCAGTGCTAGTCATTCAGAAACACTTTTCTATTGTTAAACCCCAGTGCTAGTCATTCAGAAACACTTTTCTATTGTTAAAACCCCAGTGCTAGTCATTCAGAAACACTTTTCTATTGTTAAACCCCAGTGCTAGTCATTCAGAAACACTTTTCTATTGTTAAACCCCAGTGCTAGTCATTCAGAAACACTTTTCTATTGTTAAACCCCAGTGCTAGTCATTCAGAAACACTTTTATATTGTTAAACCCCAGTGCTAGTCATTCAGAAACACTTTTCTATTGTTAAACCCCAGTGCTAGTCATTCAGAAACACTTTTATATTGTTAAACCCCAGTGCTAGTCATTCAGAAACACTTTTCTATTGTTAAACCCCAGTGCTAGTCATTCAGAAACACTTTTATATTGTTAAACCCCAGTGCTAGTCATTCAGAAACACTTTTCTATTGTTAAACCCCAGTGCTAGTCATTCAGAAACACTTTTCTATTGTTAAACCCCAGTGCTAGTCATTCAGAAACACTTTTATATTGTTAAACCCCAGTGCTAGTCATTCAGAAACACTTTTCTATTGTTAAAACCCCAGTGCTAGTCATTCAGAAACACTTTTCTATTGTTAAACCCCAGTGCTAGTCATTCAGAAACACTTTTCTATTGTTAAACCCCAGTGCTAGTCATTCAGAAACACTTTTCTATTGTTAAACCCCAGTGCTAGTCATTCAGAAACACTTTTCTATTGTTAAAACCCCAGTGCTAGTCATTCAGGAAATACTTTTTTCTTTTATCGCCATGGCAAAGCAGAGGATTGCGATTGGCGGGTCTGTGATCGTGTCGCTTGCAGTCTCTCAGTCTGAAAACCTCTTGTAATATTGCTGTGGCACTGAGTCACTGAGTTTGACAGTCGGTCAGATGAAATCAAGACGGGCCATGGCCTATATTTAGGACAGCATGTGATAGGTGCTCTATCAGACTCCCATGTTGCTGTGGCAGAGGAGTGAGCCCGACGGACATTTAGCTGAAATCATGGCAAACTATGTCTATATTAAGGACAGCGTGTTATTCTGGTGGGTGGTGGTTCTGGGGGATGGTGGTTTCTGGGGGTGGTGGGCCTCTCAAGTCCTAATAGCGGTGGGAAGGGATCAGACCTGGGTTCAAATGTCTATCTAAAATGTTTCAAATACTTTTAATTTGCTTTAGCCTGCCTGGAGTACCAGATGGGTTTGCACTTTTTCAGCTATTTTCTTTTGTTTCCATTGACCAGGCAAGATCAATCAAGCCCAGATAAAATATTAATTTCAAATACTATTTGAACCCAGGTCTGGATATATATAAGAAGGCTGTTTTTAGAGCTGGTAGATATGCAGCAGAAGCTAAGATTGCATATTTTATTTAACCTTTATTTAACTAGGCAAGTTAGTTAAGAACAAATTATTATTTACAATGACGGTCTAGGAACAGTGGGGTTAAACTGCCTTGTTCAGGGGGCAGAACGATATTTTTTTTTTTTTTTTACCTTGTTAGCTCAGGGATTCGATCTTGCAACCTTTCGGTTACTTGGCCAACGAACTAATGTCTCATATGTTTCCTTACACACTTAAAATATAATAATAAAATGACCATGGTACTGTTCTGAGAGATACGATGGGGATATACACTATGTATACCAAGTATTAGGAAAACCTTCCTTAAAGCCTAATGTGAGTTTTCAAAGCATTTGTTGAACTTGTAGCATTGTATTATATTGTTGTTTTGCCAAATCAAATATTTTTTGGGGTGAAGAATGTACTTGTTTATGTTAATGGAAGCAGCAACATGAGTGTAGATAGTCCTATAAAACCATCTCTCTGGTGCCATCTTAGTTAGAGTTCAACTTTAGGTCATTCACACCTTTGGCACACCGGACCATTCTGATTGGTTGCCAAGGGTGGTTACTAGGGGGTGGAGTTTTGAGAGCCCTCTGGAGAGTGTAAGTCCCTCAGTCAATTCAATTAAAATAGATTTATTGGCGTAGGAAACATGTTTACGTTGCCAAAGCAAATGGAATAAATAATAAATAAAAATGAAATAAACAATCAGAAATTAACAGTAAACATGAAAGAAAAATAGACATTTTAAATGTTAGATTATGTCTATATTGTCACGTTCTGACCTTTATTTCCTTTGTTTTGTCATTATTTAGTATGGTCAGGGCGTGAGTTGGGGTGGGCAGTCTATGTTTGTTTTTCTATGTTTTGGGGTATTTCTATGTTTCGGCCTAGTATGGTTCTCAATCAGAGGCAGGTGTCGTTAGTTGTCTCCGATTGAGAATCATACTTAGGTAGCCTGGGTTTCACTGTGTGTTGGTGGATGATTGTTCCTGTCTCTGTGTTCTGCACCAGACAGGGCTGTTTTTGGTTTTCCACGTTTGTTGTTTTGTAGTGTTCGTGTTTATCCTTTTCGTTATTAAACATGAATCAATATAATCACGCTGTTTTTTGGTCCGCCTCTACTTCACCACAAGAGGACCGTTACACATATACAGTGTTGCAACAATGAGCAAATATTTAAAGTACAAAAGGGAAAATAAGCATAAATATGGGTTGTATTTACAATGATGTGTTTGTTCTTCACTGGTTGCCCTTTTCTTGTGGCAAAAGGTCACAAATCTTGCTGCTGTGATGACACACTGTGGTATTTCACCTAGTAGATATGGGAGTTTATCAAGATTGGATTTGTTTTCAAATTCTTTGTGCGGCTGTGTTTTCTGAGGGAAATATGTGTCTCTAATATGTTTATACAGTTGGCAGGAGGTTAGGAAGTGCAGCTCAGTGACCGTGTAACGACTATCTTGTGCGTATTCATTTTGAGGGTTAACATGTTACTATCTCACGCCTGTGTTCTGGGCACACTACTTTGTCCTGTTTATCTGACCCTTATGGTATAGTTCAGGCCATGAGGTCAAATCTCTCCCCCCATTACACTCTATGGGTCAAACTGGCTACCAGCAAGTCATTGTTATGCCCTCTGACGTCGTCATGTTGTGTCTTCTCCCAAGATGGCTGCCCTCATTGCCTTACTATTGTTATTATCCTTATCCTTGCTAGCCGCTAACTGTATAGCTTTTAAATTGTTTACCACTAGGCCAAGAGCCTGTGGCCTTCTAACATGCTAGCCTGCCTCTGTACGTGAAGAGTTTAATTTCAAAACACTACAGTATATATACATTTTCAGAAATGTTGGTAGATTAGATTTTACTGTAGATTGGTGTGTTTTTAAAAAAAAAATGTTTTTACCACACAAGTCAGTTTTAAGAACAAATTTGTATTTTCATTGACGGCCTAGGAACAGTTGGGTTAACTGCCTGTTCAGGGGCAGAACGACAGATTTGTACCTTGTCAGCTCGGGGACTGGATCTTGCAACCTTTACGGTTATTAGTCCAACGCTTTAACCACTAGGCTACCCTGCTGCCCCTCCACTCTAACCACTAGGCTACGCTGCCGTCCCAACCATGGGGTTGTTCAATGACAGACATGTATTTGTTTAAAATCTATCACTTCATGGTTTCATTTCAGAGAGATAAATAATCATGTTTTTCTGATAAATGCTAAATATCCACCTCACTCTCAGAGAAATCAGTAGTACTGCTAGGTTTTACACAGTAATAATATATATCCACCTCACTCTCAGAGAAATCAGTAGTACTGCTAGGTTTTACACAGTAATAATATATATCTGCCTCACTCTCAGAGAAATCAGTAGTACTGCTAGGTTTTACACAGTAATAATATATATCTGTCTCACTCTCAGAGAAATCAGTAGTACTGCTAGGTTTTACACAGTAATAATATATATCTGCCTCACTCTCAGAGAAATCAGTAGTACTGCTAGGTTTTACACAGTAATAATATATATCCTCCTCACTCTCAGAGAAATCAGTAGTACTGCTAGGTTTTACACAGTAATAATATATATCCTCCTCACTCTCAGAGAAATCAGTAGTACTGCTAGGTTTTACACAGTAATAATATATATCCTCATCACAGTCTAATGTAACACAACAAAACATTTATTTTAAATAAACTGTACAAATTATAAATTTGCAACAATATTTAATGAAAAAAAAAAATACAATACAATAATATGAGATCTGTATGTAAAATCTTTACATTTGAAATGTTTGTAATTAGCAGATTATCCAGAGCGACTTACATTAAGTTCATTTATCTTAAAGGAAAACTCCGCCCAAAAAACACATTTTAAAATTTGTTTTATTCGTCCATTGTCTCAAAATATTTTGCATGTCAGCAATCAAGTTTTCAAGATACACTAAATGACCAAGAGTATGTGGACACCTGCTCGTCGAATATCTCATTCCAAAATCATGGGCATTAATATGGAGTTGGTTCCCCCTTTGCTGCTATAACAGCCTCCACTCTTCTGGGAAGGCTTTCCACTAGATATTGGAACATTGCTGCTATAACAGCCTCCACTCTTCTAGGAAGGCTTTCCACTAGATGTTGGTACATTGCTGCTATAATAGCCTCCACTCTTCTGGGAAGGATTTCACTAGATGTTGGAACATTGCTGCTATAACAGCTACAATGGAATGGTTCAAAAATAAACATATACAGGTGTTAGAATGGCCAAGTCAAAGTCCAGAACTGAATCCAATCGAGAATCTGTGGAAAGAACTGAAAACTGCTGTTCACAAATGCTCTCCATCCAACCTCACTGAGCTCGAGCTGTTTTGCAAGGAGGAATGGGAAAACATTTCAGTCTCTCGATGTGCAAAACTGATAGAGACATACCCCAAGCGACTTACAGCTGTAATCGCAGCAAAAGGTGGCGCTAAAAAGTATTAACTTAATGGGGCTGAATAATTTTGCACGCCCAATTTTTCAGTTTTTGATTTGTTAAAAAAGTTTGAAATATCCAATAAATGTCATTCCACTTCATGATTGTGTCCCACTTGTTGTTGATTCTTCACAAAAAAATACAGTTTTATATCTTTATGTTTGAAGCCTGAAATGTGGCAAAAGGTCGCAAAGTTCAAGGGGGCCGAATACTTTCGCAAGGCACTGTATATACTGCCACTTACCGTTGCTATAAAGAAATGAACATGGCTCTCCTCTCTGGGCCACTGGTCCTGTAGATGGCACTATACAGTCAGGAATGAGAGGTGTGCTCTGATGCTGTTGAAAGGGATGGAGCAGACAACAGTGTCACATTGTATTGGTTCCTCAGCATTGAAAGCCTGGTTGTTTCATATATTGTAGGTCAGCTGAGGTAAACTCACTCAGATCGGTCGGTAGAAAATCTGTAATTGTTTAAAAAGTATTTTTGGACAATTCTATGGCATTGTAATATATCGAGAATTCATTGGGTACATCTATAGGGTAAATTACTCAATTAAATAGAACAGTTTGATATTATATCTTTATGGGGGAAACCATGCTACATTCATGCAGGTCACATAAGGTAAAGGATGACACATGGCTAACAGAGGACATCAAAGAACCAGGTACACTAAAGGCATTTGGTGGAGGATAGTGATGATCCCAGTTTCCCTCTCTCTCCTGGTGGAGGATAGTGATGATCCCAGTTTCCCTCTCTCTCCTGGTGGAGGATAGTGATGATCCCAGTTTCCCTCTCTCTCCTGGTGGAGGATAGTGATGATCCCAGTTTCCCTCTCTCTCCTGGTGGAGGATAGTGATGACCCCAGTTTCCCTCTCTCTCCTGGTGGATAGTGATGACCCCAGTTTCCCTCTCTCTCCTGGTGGAGGATAGTGCCCCCAGATTCCCTCTCTCTCCTGGTGGAAAGTGATGACCCCAGTTTCCCTCTCTCTCCTGGTGGAGGATAGTGATGACCCCAGTTTCCCTCTCTCTCCTGGTAGAGGATAGTGCCCCAGTTTCCCTCTCTCTCCTGGTGGAGGATAGTGCCCCCGTTTCCCTCTTTCTCCTGGTGGAGGATAGTGATGACCCCAGTTTCCCTTTCTCTCCTGGTGGAGGATAGTGATGTCCCCAGTTTCCCTCTCTCCTGGTGGAGGATAGTGATGACCCCAGTTTCCCTCTCTCTCCTGGTGGAGGATAGTGATGACCCCAGTTTCCCTCTCTCTCCTGGTGGAGGATAGTGATGACCCCAGTTTCCCTCTCTCTCCTGGTGGAGGATAGTGATGACTCCAGTTTCCCTCTCTCTCCTGGTGGAGGATAGTGATGACCCCAGTTTCCTTCTCTCTCCTGGTGGAGGATAGTGATGACCCCAGTTTCCCTCTCTCTCCTGGTGGAGGATAGTGATGACCCCAGTTTCCCTCTCTCTCCTGGAGGAGGATAGTGATGATCCCAGTTTCCCTCTCTCTCCTGGTGGAGGATAGTGATGACCCCATTTTCCCTCTCTCTTCTGGTGGAGGATAGTGCCCCAGTTTCCCTCTCTCTCCTGGTGGAGGATAGTGATGACCCCAGTTTCCCTCTCTCTCCTGGAGGAGGATAGTGATGACCCCAGTTTCCCTCTCTCTCCTGGAGGAGGATAGTGATGACCCCAGTTTCCCTCTCTCTCCTGGTGGAGGATAGTGATGACCCCAGTTTCCCTCTCTCTCCTGGTGGAGGATAGTGATGACCCCAGTTTCCCTCTCTCTCCTGGTGGAGGATAGTGATGACCCCAGTTTCCCTCTCTCTCCTGGTGGAGGATAGTGATGACCCATGTTTCCCTCTCTCTCCTGGAGGAGGATACTGATGACCCCAGTTTCCCTCTCTCTCCTGGTGGAGGATAGTGATGACCCCAGTTTCCCTCTCTCTCCTGGTGGAGGATAGTGATGACCCCAGTTTCCCTCTCTCTTCTGGTGGAGGATAGTGCCCCAGTTTCCCTCTCTCTCCTGGTGGAGGATAGTGATGACTCTAGTTACCCTCTCTCTCCTGGTGGAGGATAGTGATGACCCCAGTTTCCCTCTCTCTCCTGGTGGAGGATAGTGATGACCCCAGTTTCCCTGTCTCTTCTGGTGGAGGATAGTGCCCCAGTTTCCCTCTCTCTCCTGGTGGAGGATAGTGATGACCCCAGCTTCCCTCTCTCTCCTGGTGGAGGATAGTGATGACCCCAGTTTCCCTCTCTCTCCTGGTGGAGGATAGTGATGACCCCAGTTTCCCTCTCTCTTCTGGTTGAGGATAGTACCCCAGTTTCCCTCTCTCTCCTGGTGGAGGATAGTGATGACCCCAGTTTCCCTCTCTCTCCTGGAGGAGGATAGTGATGACCCCAGTTTCCCTCTCTCCTGGTGGAGGATAGTGATGACCCCAGTTTCCCTCTCTCTCCTGGTGGAGGATAGTGATGACCCTAGTTTCCCTCTCTCTCCTGGTGGAGGATAGTGATGACCCCAGTTTCCCTCTCTCTCCTGGTGGAGGATAGTGATGACTCCAGTTTCCCTCTCTCTCCTGGAGGAGGATAGTGATGACCCCAGTTTCCCTCTCTCTCCTGGTGGAGGATAGTGATGACCCCAGTTTCCCTCTCTCATGGTGGAGGATAGTGAAGACCCCAGTTTCCCTCTCTCCTGGTGGAGGATAGTGATGACCCCAGTTTCCCTCTCTCTCCTGGTGGAGGATAGTGATGACCCCAGTTTCCCTCTCTCTCCTGGTGGAGGATAGTTATGACCCCAGTTTCCCTCTCTCTCCTGGTGGAGGATAGTGATGACCCCAGTTTCCCTCTCTCCTGGTGGAGGATAGTGATGACCCCAGTTTCCCTCTCTCTCCTGGTGGAGGATAGTGATGACCCCAGTTTCCCTCTCTCTCCCGGAGGAGGATAGTGATGACCCCAGTTTCCCTCTCTCTCCTGGAGGAGGATAGTGATGACCCCAGTTTCCCTCTCTCTCCTGGTGGAGGATAGTGATGACCCCAGTTTCCCTCTCTCTCCTGGTGGAGGATAGTGATGACCCCAGTTTCCCTCTCTCTCCTGGTGGAGGATAGTGATGACCCCAGTTTCCCTCTCTCTCCTGGTGGAGGATAGTGATGACCCCAGTTTCCCTCTCTCTCCCGGAGGAGGATAGTAATGACCCCAGTTTCCCTCTCTCTCCTGGAGGAGGATAGTGATGACCCCAGTTTCCCTCTCTCTCCTGGTGGAGGATAGTGATGACCCCAGTTTCCCTCTCTCTCCTGGTGGAGGATAGTGATGACCCCAGTTTCCCTCTCTCTCCTGGTGGAGGATAGTGATGACCCCAGTTTCCCTCTCTCCTGGTGGAGGATAGTGATGACCCTAGTTTCCCTCTCTCTCCTGGTGGAGGATAGTGATGACCCCAGTTTCCCTCTCTCTCCCGGAGGAGGATAGTGATGATCCCAGTTTCCCTCTCTCTCCTGGAGGAGGATAGTAATGACCCCAGTTTCCCTCTCTCTCCTGGTGGAGGATAGTGATGACCCCAGTTTCCCTCTCTCTCCTGGTGGAAGATAGTGATGACCCCAGTTTCCCTCTCTCTCCTGGTGGAGGATAGTGATGACCCCAGTTTCCCTCTCTCTCCTGGTGGAGGATAGTGATGACCCCAGTTTCCCTCTCTCTCCTGGTGGAGGATAGTAATGACCCCAGTTTCCCTCTCTCTCCTGGTGGAGGATAGTGATGACTCCAGTTTCCCTCTCTCTCCTGGTGGAGGATAGTGATGACCCCAGTTTCCCTCTCTCTCCTGGTGGAGGATAGTGATGACCCCAGTTTCCCTCTCTCTTCTGGTGGAGGATAGTGCCCCAGTTTCCCTCTCTCTCCTGGTGGAGGATAGTGATGACCCCAGTTTCAATCTCTCTCCTGGTGGAGGATAGTGATGACCCCAGTTTCCCTCTCTCCTGGTGGAGGATAGTGATGACCCCAGTTTCCCTCTCTCCTGGTGGAGGATAGTGATGACCCCAGTTTCTCGCTCTCCTGGTGGAGGATAGTGATGACCCCAGTTTCCCTCTCTCTCCTGGTGGAGGATAGTGATGACCCCAGTTTCCCTCTCTCTCCTGGTGGAGGATAGTGATGACCCCAGTTTCCCTCTCTCTCCTGGTGGAGGATAGTGATGACTCCAGTTTCCCTCTCTCTCCTGGTGGAGGATAGTGATGACACCAGTTTCCCTCTCTCTCCTGGTGGAGGATAGTGATGACCCCAGTTTCCCTCTCTCTCCTGGTGGAGGGTAGTGATGACCCCAGTTTCCCTCTCTCTTCTGGTGTAGGAGAGTGCCCCAGTTTCCCTCTCTCTCCTGGTGGAGGATAGTGATGACCCCAGTTTCCCTCTCTCTCCTGGTAGAGGATAGTGCCCCAGTTTCCCTCTCTCTCCTGGTGGAGGATATTGCCCCAGTTTCCCTCTTTCTCCTGGTGGAGGATAGTGATGACCCCAGTTTCCCTCTCTCTCCTGGTGGAGGATAGTGATGACCCCAGTTTCCCTCTCTCTCCTGGAGGAGGATAGTGATGACCCCAGTTTCCCTCTTTCTCCTGGAGGAGGATAGTGATGACCCCTGTTTCCCTCTCTCTCCTGGAGGAGGATAGTGATGACCACAGTTTCCCTCTCTCTCCTGGAGGAGGATAGTGATGACCCCTGTTTCCCTCTCTCTCCTGGTGGAGGATAGTGATGACCCCAGTTTCCCTCTCTCTCCTGGAGGAGGATAGTGATGACCCCAGTTTCCCTCTCTCTCCTGGAGGAGGATAGTGATGACCCCTGTTTCCCTCTCTCTCCTGGTGGAGGATAGTGATGACCCCAGTTTCCCTCTCTCTCCTGGTGGAGGATAGTGATGACTCCAGTTTCCCTCTCTCTCCTGGTGGAGGATAGTGATGACCCCAGTTTCCCTCTCTCTCCTGGTGGAGGATAGTGATGACCCCAGTTTCCCTCTCTCTCCTGGTGGAGGATAGTGATGACCCCAGTTTCCCTCTCTCTTCTGGTGGAGGATAGTGCCACAGTTTCCCTCTCTCTCCTGGTGGAGGATAGTGATGACCCCAGTTTCCCTCTCTCTCCTGGTGGAGGATAGTGATGACCCCAGTTTCCCTCTCTCCTGGGGGAGGATAGTGATGACCCCAGTTTCCCTCTCTCCTGGGGGAGGATAGTGATGACCCCAGTTTCCCTCTCTCTCCTGGTGGAGGATAGTGATGACCCCAGTTTCCCTCTCTCTCCTGGTGGAGGATAGTGATGACCCCAGTTTCCCTCTCTCTCCTGGAGGAGGATAGTGATGACCCCAGTTTCCCTCTCTCTCCTGGAGGAGGATAGTGATGACCCCAGTTTCCCTCTATCTCCTGGTGGAGGATAGTGATGACCCCAGTTTCCCTCTCTCCTGGTGGAGGATAGTGATGACCCCAGTTTCCCTCTCTCTCCTGGTGGAGGATAGTGATGACCCCAGTTTCCCTCTCTCTCCTGGTGGAGGATAGTGATGACTCCAGTTTCCCTCTCTCTCCTGGTGGAGGATAGTGATGACCCCAGTTTCCCTCTCTCTCCTGGTGGAGGATAGTGATGACCCCAGTTTCCCTCTCTCTCCTGGTGGAGGATAGTGATGACCCCAGTTTCCCTCTCTCTCCTGGTGGAGGATAGTGATGACTCCAGTTTCCCTCTCTCTCCTGGTGGAGGATAGTGATGACCCCAGTTTCCCTCTCTCTCCTGGTGGAGGATAGTGATGACTCCAGTTTCCCTCTCTCTCCTGGTGGAGGATAGTGATGACCCCAGTTTCCCTCTCTCTCCTGGTGGAGGATAGTGATGACCCCAGTTTCCCTCTCTCTCCTGGTGGAGGATAGTGATGACTCCAGTTTCCCTCTCTCTCCTGGTGGAGGATAGTGATGACCCCAGTTTCCCCCTCTCTCCTGGTGGAGGATAGTGCCCCAGTTTCCCTCTCTCTCCCAGTGGAGGATAGTGATGACCCCAGTTTCCCTCTCTCTCCTGGTGGAGGATAGTGATGACCCCAGTTTCCCTCTCTCTTCTGGTGGAGGATAGTGCCCCAGTTTCCCTCTCTCCTGGTGGAGGATAGTGATGACCCCAGTTTCCCTCTCTCCTGGTGGAGGATAGTGATGACCCCAGCTTCCCTCTCTCTCCTGGTGGAGGATAGTGATGACCCCAGTTTCCCTCTCTCTCTCCTGGTGGAGGATAGTCATGACCCCAGTTTCCCTCTCTCTCCTGGTGGAGGATAGTGATGACTCCAGTTTCCCTCTCTCTCCTGGTGGAGGATAGTGATGACCCCAGTTTCCCTCTCTCTCCTGGTGGAGGATAGTAATGACCCCAGTTTCCCTCTCTCTCCTGGTGGAGGATAATGATGACCCCAGTTTCCCTCTCTCTTCTGGTGGAGGATAGTGCCACAGTTTCCCTCTCTCTCCTGGTGGAGGATAGTGATGACCCCAGTTTCCCTCTCTCTCCTGGTGGAGGATAGTGATGACCCCAGTTTCCCTCTCTCCTGGGGGAGGATAGTGATGACCCCAGTTTCCCTCTCTCCTGGGGGAGGATAGTGATGACCCCAGTTTCCCTCTCTCTCCTGGTGGAGGATAGTGATGACCCCAGTTTCCCTCTCTCCTGGGGGAGGATAGTGATGACCCCAGTTTCCCTCTCTCTCCTGGTGGAGGATAGTGATGACCCCAGTTTCCCTCTCTCTCCTGGTGGAGGATAGTGATGACCCCAGTTTCCCTCTCTCTCCTGGAGGAGGATAGTGATGACCCCAGTTTCCCTCTCTCTCCTGGTGGAGGATAGTGATGACCCCAGTTTCCCTCTCTCTCCTGGTGGAGGATAGTGATGACCCCAGTTTCCCTCTCTCTCCTGGTGGAGGATAGTGATGACCCCAGTTTCCCTCTCTCTCCTGGTGGAGGATAGTGATGACTCCAGTTTCCCTCTCTCTCCTGGTGGAGGATAGTGATGACCCCAGTTTCCCTCTCTCTCCTGGTGGAGGATAGTGCCCCAGTTTCCCTCTCTCTCCTGGTGGAGGATAGTGATGACCCCAGTTTCCCTCTCTCTCCTGGTGGAGGATAGTGATGACCCCAGTTTCCCTCTCTATTCTGGTGGAGGATAGTTACCCAGTTTCCCTCTCTCTCCTGGTGGAGGATAGTGATGACCCCAGTTTCCCTCTCTCTCCTAGTGGAGGATAGTGATGACCCCAGTTTCCCTCTCTCTCCTGGTGGAGGATAGTGATGACTCCAGTTTCCCTCTCTCTCCTGGTGGAGGATAGTGATGACCCCAGTTTCCCTCTCTCTCCTGGTGGAGGATAGTGATGACTCCAGTTTCCCTCTCTCTCCTGGTGGAGGATAGTGATGACCCCAGTTTCCCTCTCTCTCCTGGTGGAGGATAGTGATGACCCCAGTTTCCCCCTCTCTCCTGGTGGAGGATAGTGCCCCAGTTTCCCTCTCTCTCCCGGTGGAGGATAGTGATGACCCCAGTTTCCCTCTCTCTCCTGGTGGAGGATAGTGATGACCCCAGTTTCCCTCTCTCTTCTGGTGGAGGATAGTGCCCCAGTTTCCCTCTCTCTCCTGGTGGAGGATAGTGATGACCCCAGTTTCCCTATCTCTCCTGGTGGAGGATAGTGATGACCCCAGTTTCCCTCTCTCCTGGGGGAGGATAGTGATGACCCCAGTTTCCCTCTCTCTCCTGGTGGAGGATAGTGATGACCCCAGTTTCCCTCTCTCTCCTGGTGGAGGATAGTGATGACCCCAGTTTCCCTCTCTCTCCAGGAGGAGGATAGTGATGACCCCAGTTTCCCTCTCTCTCCTGGAGGAGGATTGTGATGTTCCCAGTTTCCCTCTCTCTCCTGGTGGAGGATAGTGATGAAACCAGTTTCCCCCTCTCTCCTGGTGGAGGATAGTGATGACCCCAGTTTCCCTCTCTCTCCTGGTGGAGGATAGTGATGACCCCAGTTTCCCTCTCTCTCCTGGTAGAGGATAGTGCCCCAGTTTCCCTCTCTCTCCTGGTGGAGGATATTGCCCCAGTTTCCCTCTTTCTCCTGGTGGAGGATAGTGATGACCCCAGTTTCCCTCTCTCTCCTGGTGGAGGATAGTGATGACCCCAGTTTCCCTCTCTCTCCTGGAGGAGGATAGTGATGACCCCAGTTTCCCTCTCTCTCCTGGAGGAGGATAGTGATGACCCCTGTTTCCCTCTCTCTCCTGGTGGAGGATAGTGATGACCCCAGTTTCCCTCTCTCTCCTGGTGGAGGATAGTGAAAAAAGCCTTACGCAACCCTTATGTACTTCCAGTATAGACTCTGCCACCTGTCATATATATCTGTCATATAGACAGTTGATGTCTGATGTTTACATACACCTTAGCCAAATACATTTAAACTCAGTTTTTCACAATTCCTGACATTTAATCCAATAAAAAATTCCCCTGTTTTAGGTCAGTTAGAATCACCACTTTATTTTAAGAATGTGAAATGTCAGAATAATAGAAGAGAGAATTATATATTTCATCTTTTATTTCTTTCATCACATTCCCAGTGGGTCAGAAGTTTACATACACTCAATTAGTATTTGGTAGCATTGCCTTTAAATTGTTTAACTTGGGTCAAGTGTTTTGGGTAGCCTTCCACAAGCTTCCCACAATAATTTGGGTGAATTTTGGCCCATTCCTCCTGACAGAGCTGGTGTAACTGAGTCAGGTTTGTAGGCCTCCTTGCTTGCACACGCTTCTTCAGTTCTGCCCACAAATGTTCTATAGGATTGAAGTAAGGGCTTTGTGATGGCCACTCCAATACCTTGACTTTGTTGTACTTAATTAAGCCATTTTTTGACACAACTTTGGAAGTATGCTTGGGGTCATTGTCCATTTGTCCACACATGACCTCTGAACCCACACATGGCTCTTTTCATGGATAACAGACCGTTGCCATAATTTGACGGTATTACATAACTTGTTTGTGTTAGCACATTGCAATCATTTGAGCCATAATCCCTGCTTGCTTCATGTCTTCCTGGTCCAATTAAGTTAAACAAAGTGGCAAATGATTGATATTGACTTGCTGATGATGACAATGCTGTTACTTTTGCAATGTGGTCAACTTCATCAGTCTTGCCAGTCTGTGGGTACGGTGGGTAAGTGGGGTAGTCCGTCAGCAGGTGGCAGTGTTGCCCTACACCATCCAGGCCCTCAATGATGACCTGTGGATGGCATCCGGTCTGGTGTGTAGTTGTGTAGTGGCCCTGCTATTGCCTGTTCTCAGGTCTGCGTGTGCTATCTAGCCAAATCCTATGGTCATT
>NC_048570.1:3757361-3797361 GCF_013265735.2 Oncorhynchus mykiss | reverse complement strand
ATCTATCAAAATGATCACGGGGCGATGTGTATTCAATAGCTCCTCGTCTTCAAATCAATGTCCGAAAATGTGCACTTCAAAACATCCTGGCGGAGACCGGAAGAAATGGAATCCAGTTAGTTGGATTTACCAACAAAAAACTCCCCGGATAATGACGACAATGGCGACACCGTGTGGAATCTGTAGGAATTGCATGCAGGTCCATAATTAATTTTGTGCCCTTTTAACAATCCATGAAAGTGACGCATGGATATTATTTTTAGCTTTCAGTGAGCAGTTTTTCTTGCGCTTTTCGATGAAACACACGATCTGTTATAGTCACAGCCGTGATTTAACCAGTTTTAGAAACTTCAGAGTGTTTTCTATCCACACATACTAATCATATGCATCTACTATATTCCTGGCATGAGTAGCAGGACGCTGAAAAGTTGCACGATTTTTAACAGAATGTTTGAAAAAGAGACTGGGTAGAGTCCAGTGTGTGGATTAGAGTCCAGTGTGTGGGATAGAATCCAGTGTTGGGTAAAGTCCAGTGTGTTGGGTAGAGTCCAGTGTGTGCATAGAGTCCAGTATGTGGGGGGGTAGAGTCCAGTGTGTGGGGTAGAGTCCAGTGTGTTGGGTAGAGTCAGTGTGTTGGGTAGAGTCAGTGTGTTGGGTAGAGTCAGTGTGTTGGGTAGAGTCAGTGTGTGGGGTAGAGTCCAGTGTGTGGGGTAAAGTCCAGTTTGTTGGGTAGAGTCCAGTGTGTGTTGGGTAGAGTCCAGTGTGTTGGGTAGAGTCCAGTGTGTTGGGTAGAGTCCAGTGTGTGGGTAGAGTTCAGTGTGTTGGGTAAAGTCCAGTGTGTTGGGTAGAGTTCAATGTGTTCGGTAAAGTCCAGTGTGTTGGGTAGAGTCCAGTGTGTTGGTTAGAGTCCAGTGTGTGGGTAGAGTCCAGTGTGTTGGGTAAAGTCCAGTGTGTTGGGTAGAGTTCAATGTGTTCGGTAAAGTCCAGTGTGTTGGGTAGAGTCCAGTGTGTTGGTTAGAGTCCAGTGTGTGGGTAGAGTCCAGTGTGGTGGATAGAGTCCAATGTGTGGGGTAGAGTCCAGTGTGTGGGGTAGAGTCCAGTGTGTGGGAGGTTAGAGTCCAGTGTGTGGGAGGTTAGAGTCCAGTGTGTGGGGTAGAGTCCAGTGTGTGGGGTAGAGTCCAGTGTGTGGGGTAGAGTCCAGTGTGTTGGGTAGAGTCCAGTGTGTTGGGTAGAGTCCAGTGTGTGTGTGTGTGTGTGTGGGGGGGTTAGAGACCAGTGTGTGGGGTAGAGTCCAGTGTGTTGGGTAGAGTCAGTGTGTTGGGTAGAGTCGATTTTTGTGTTGGGTAGAGCACGATTTTTAACAGAATGTTTGAAAAAGAGACTGGGTAGAGTCCAGTGTGTGGATTAGAGTCCAGTGTGTGGGATAGAATCCAGTGTTGGGTAAAGTCCAGTGTGTTGGGTAGAGTCCAGTGTGTGCATAGAGTCCAGTATGTGGGGGGGTAGAGTCCAGTGTGTGGGGTAGAGTCCAGTGTGTTGGGTAGAGTCAGTGTGTTGGGTAGAGTCAGTGTGTTGGGTAGAGTCAGTGTGTTGGGTAGAGTCAGTGTGTGGGGTAGAGTCCAGTGTGTGGGGTAAAGTCCAGTTTGTTGGGTAGAGTCCAGTGTGTGTTGGGTAGAGTCCAGTGTGTTGGGTAGAGTCCAGTGTGTTGGGTAGAGTCCAGTGTGTGGGTAGAGTCCAGTGTGTTGGGTAAAGTCCAGTGTGTTGGGTAGAGTTCAATGTGTTCGGTAAAGTCCAGTGTGTTGGGTAGAGTCCAGTGTGTTGGTTAGAGTCCAGTGTGTGGGTAGAGTCCAGTGTGTTGGGTAAAGTCCAGTGTGTTGGGTAGAGTTCAATGTGTTCGGTAAAGTCCAGTGTGTTGGGTAGAGTCCAGTGTGTTGGTTAGAGTCCAGTGTGTGGGTAGAGTCCAGTGTGGTGGATAGAGTCCAATGTGTGGGGTAGAGTCCAGTGTGTGGGGTAGAGTCCAGTGTGTGGGAGGTTAGAGTCCAGTGTGTGGGAGGTTAGAGTCCAGTGTGTGGGGTAGAGTCCAGTGTGTGGGGTAGAGTCCAGTGTGTGGGGTAGAGTCCAGTGTGTTGGGTAGAGTCCAGTGTGTTGGGTAGAGTCCAGTGTGTGTGTGTGTGTGGGGGGGTTAGAGACCAGTGTGTGGGGTAGAGTCCAGTGTGTTGGGTAGAGTCAGTGTGTTGGGTAGAGTCCAGTTTGTGGGGTAGAGTCCAGTGTGTGGGGTAAAGTCCAGTGTGTGGGTAGAGTCCAGTGTGTTGGGTAGAGTCCAGTGTGTGGGGTAAAGTCCAGTTTGTTGGGTTAAGTCCAGTGTGTTGGGTAGAGTCCAGTGTGTTGGGTAGAGTTCAATGTGTTGGGTTAAGTCCAGTGTGTTGGGTAGAGTCCAGTGTGTTGGGTAGAGTCCAGTGTTGGGTAGAGTCCAGTGTGTTGGGTAGAGTCAGTGTGTTGGGTAGAGTCCAGTGTGTGTTGGGTAGAGTCAGTGTGTTGGGTAGAGTCCAGTGTGTGTTGGGTAGAGTCCAGTGTGTTGGGTAGAGTTCAATGTGTTGGGTTAATTCCAGTGTGTTGGGTAGAGTCCAGTGTGTTGGGTAGAGTCCAGTGTTGGGTAAAGTCCAGTGTCAAGTGTGTGGAGTAGAGACCAGTGTGTGGGATAGAGTCCATTTTGAGCCTGTAATCGAACCCACAAATGCTGATGCTCCAGATACTCAACTAGTCTAAAGAAGGCCAGTTTTATTGCTTCTTTAATCAGAACAACAGAACAACAGAACAACAGTCCAGACCAGTGTGTGGGGTAGAGTCCAGTGTGTTGGGTAGACTCTCTCTCTCTCTCTCTCTCTCTCTCGTGTTGCCCAAAATGCATTGCTCACTCATTCAGTCGGCCCCCTGTCGTCTTTTTCCGATGGGGCCTGGAAATGCTTGTTAGGGAGGGGCTTTCACTGTTTCACTTCCTTGTTAGGGAGAGGCTTTCACTGTTTCACTTCCTTGTTAGGGAGGGGCTTTCACTGTTTCACTTCCTTGTTAGGGAGGGGCTTTCACTGTTTCACTCCCTTGTTAGGGAGGGGCTTTCACAAGTCATGGAAATGTATTGGCGCTCAGAAACATTCCCACACAACCAGGTGAAGCTCGAAAACGGTGCCTGAAGATTATTTATTTTTTTATTAAAATATCAGGCCCATCTCCATTCGATTAATATATGCTGTATGAAAATGTGTGATAACTGATGTTAAGTGGTGACGACTAGGGCATCCCCCCTCCCCCTTTCATGTGTCATGGATTGGGCACCCCTCGGCACCCCTCGCTTCAGGACCTTCAAAAGGGGGCCCACTCTGGCTTTGATTCTCCACACAAGAACAGAAAAACATATTTTGTCCCTGACATTTTGCTGCCAAATGCTAAAATATACCGCCAAGCTAATCACACAATGTATATTCCTTGATGGCGCCTGCCTGAATGCTCCCCCCGCCCCCTTCATTCTCCCTCCCTCGCTCCTCACCTCCTCCCTCTCCTCGTCCTCCTCAACAATTACTTGAATGACTATTTTTTTGGGCAAAGTAGACAAACTTAAGCATGAAATTCCAGAAACAAATGGTGAGTCATCATATTCATTCATAAAATATCTAAGAATGAAAGAAAAGCATTGTAATTTTGAATTCTGTAAAGTTAGTGTGTCATCTCCCTCAACGTGAGGTGGAAAATGTCATTAACGAGAAACCAACTGGTATTGACGACCAAGATGGAAAGCTACTGAGGACGAGAGCGAACTATAGTCCCTCTCCTGTTTGTCATGTCTTTATTCTGAGACTGGAGAAAAGTGTTTGTCCTCAGACCCGGAGGGAGGAAAAAGTCATTCCGCTACCCAATAATATTAAAGAACCCGTTACTGGTTCTAACAGCCGACCAATCAGCTTGCTAACCGACTCTTAGCCAAGTTTAGGAAAAAACAAAATGTTTGACCAGACACAAAGCTATTTCTCTGTAAACAAATTAACAACAGACTTTCAGCATGTTCATAGAGAATGGCTGCAATGACAATGTACTGTACTGACAAAACATGACTGATGATTGGCTGAAAGATAATTGATAATAAGAAGATTGTGGGAGCTGTATTGTTAGATTTCAGTGCAGCCGTTGATATTATTGACCATAATCTGTTCATGAAAAAAACACACACTACCGTTCAAAAGTTTGGGGTCACTTAAGAAATGTCCTTGTTTTTTAAAGAAAAGCACATTTTCTGTCCATTAAAATAACATCGAATTGATCAGAAATACAGTGTAGACATGGTTAATGTTGTAAATGACTATTGTAGCTGGAAACGGCTGATTTTTTATGGAATATCTACATAGGCGTACAGAGGCCCATTATCAGCAAACCATCACTCCTGTGTTCCAATGGCACATTGTGTTAGCTAATCCAAGTTTATCATTGTAAAAGGCTAATTGATAATTAGAAAACCCTTTTGCAATTATTTTAGCACAGCTGAAAACTGTTGTCCTGATTAAAGAATCAATAAAACTGGCCTTCTTTAGACTAGTTGAGTATCTGGAGCATCAGCATTTGTGGGTTCGATTACAGGCTCAAAATGGCCAGAAGCAAAGACCTTTCTTCTGAAACTCGTCAGTCTATTCTTGTTCTGAGAAATGAAGGCTATTCCATGCGAGAAATTGCCAAGAAACTGAAGATTTCGCACAACGCATTGTAAGACTCCCTTCACCGAACAGCGCAAACTGTCTCTAACCAGAATAGAAAGAGGAGTGGGAGGCCCCGGTGCACAACTGAGCAAGAGGACAAGTACATTAGAGAGTCTAGTTTGAGAAACAGATGCCTCACAAGTCCTCAACTGGCAGCTTCATTAAATGTTACCCGCAAAACACCAGTCTCAACATCAACAGTGAAGAGGTGACTCCGGGATGCTGGCCTTCTAGGCAGAGTTCATCTGTCCAGTTTCAACGTCAACAGTGAAGAGGCGACTCCGGGATGCTGGCCTTCTAGGCAGAGTTCCTCTGTCCAGTCTCAACGTCAACAGTGAAGAGGCGACTCCGGGATGCTGGCCTTCTAGGCAGAGTTCCTCTGTCCAGTCTCAACGTCAACAGTGTAGAGGCGAGTCCGGGATGCTGGCCTTCTAGGCAGAGTTCATCTGTCCAGTCTCAACGTCAACAGTGAAGAGGCGACTCCGGGATGCTGGCCTTCTAGGCAGAGTTCATCTGTCCAGTCTCAACGTCAACAGTGAAGAGGCGAGTCCGGGATGCTGGCCTTCTAGGCAGAGTTCCTCTGTCCAGTCTCAACGTCAACAGTGAAGAGGCGACTCCGGGATGCTGGCCTTCTAGGCAGAGTTGCAAAGAAAAAGCCATATCTCAGACTGGCCAATAAAAATAAAAGATTAAGATGGGCAAAAGAACACAGACATTGGACAGAGTAACCAGGATATTTGAAAAACAGCACAGGAATGAAATTATCCATCAATTATCCATCTGTCCAATAGAAACAGCATACAGGGAGGGACCTACCTGAATCTGTCCAATAGAAACACTCATTTTTGTTACAAAACAGCAGCTGTTTGGAGTAATGATTATACCCCAATTGGTAATGAAACTCGCTAGCTATCCAACTAGGTTAACGTTACGTATCAAGTTGCCACTCAACTGCAAGTCAGTAGCGCATCCACATATCTAACTGAAAGCTGATTATCAGTTTTTGTCAATGCCGAAATGAGCATGACATCTGTTTTTTAAAGTATAATTTTCAAAAATGTTACATACTATAAATCTTTATTTTTTTCTGCATACTAAAAAGGTCTACTATCAAGGACGCAGGTAATCTGACACATCCACAGAATCGTGAGATTCACAACACGTAGCGCATCGGCACCTAAATATTATGACAATATTGTATAGTGAGGTCCCTGTAAATTTGCAGACAGACATACAGACAGACAGAAAGACAGGCAAACAGACAGACAGACAGACAGACAGACAGACAGACAGACAGACAGACAGACAGACAGACAGACAGACAGACAGAGACAGAAAGACAGACAGGTTATGATACAGTACCGACATCAGATACATTTTTGTTGTCTCAATCAACATGTAAGAAACTGGCCTCTTCAGTCTGTAAAAATCACATTGCGATCCAGTGTGTAATTGTCTGGGGTTTTCACTAGTTCTTGGTTTAGTACAGACCTGTTAGTATCTAGAGAGACGCTAGGGGGCGGTGTAGCTTCACTCAATGGCACCACTGGCCTGCTCCATGTCATTCCAGACTCCTCTCCACACCACTGGCCTGCTCCACGTAATTCCAGACTCCTCTCCACACCACTGGACTGCTCCACGTCTTTCCAGACTCCTCTCCACACCACTGGCCTGCTCCACGTCTTTCCAGACTCCTCTCCACACCACTGGCCTGCTCCACGTAATTCCAGACTCCTCTCCACACCACTGGCCTGCTCCACGTCTTTCCAGACTCCTCTCCACACCACTGGCCTGCTCCACGTCATTCCAGACTCCTCTCCACACCACTGGCCTGCTCCACGTCTTTCCAGACTCCTCTCCACACCAAAGGCCTGCTCCACGTCTTTCCAGACTCCTCTCCACACCAAAGGCCTGCTCCACGTCTTTCCAGACTCCTCTCCACACCACTGGCCTGCTCCACGTCATTCCAGACTCCTCTCCACACCACTGGCCTGCTCCACGTCATTCCAGACTCCTCTCCACACCACTGGCCTGCTCCACGTCATTCCAGACTCCTCTCCACACCACTGGCCTGCTCCACGTCATTCCAGACTCCTCTCCACACCACTGGCCTGCTCCACGTCATTCCAGACTCCTCTCCACACCACTGGCCTGCTCCACGTCTTTCCAGAGGAGGGAGGGAGGGAGGGAGGGAGGGAGGCAGGCAGGCAGGCAGGCAGGCAGGCAGGCAGACAGACAGACAGACAGACAGACAGACAGACAGACAGACAGACAGACAGACAGACAGACAGACAGACAGACAGACAGACAGACAGTGGAATAAGACTCTATTGGGAATGGAGACTATGACACATTTCAACTGTGGACCGAGTGATGAAATACTACACAATGAAAACCATGGACAACTGAGGGTTGCCAAACCTTATCCACACACACACATCACAAGTCGATCCACACGTCATTATCACCGTTCAGAAACACACTGTGGTTTTCCTCTTCATATCAAATCACACACACACACACACACGCACACACACACGCACACACACACACACACACACACACACACACACACACTTAGTGAGAGTTCTACTGCAGAAGGCCTGTCGTTGTCATGCATTCTGGGACGTTCAATAGGCCTAATTTCACAGGATATACTTCATATCCACACAACACGTATGGGAACCTGTCCAATGACCAACTGACACAAACATCCGGCAGAAGTTAACCTTGTCTGGGGTAGTTAACCCTGTCTGGGGTACTAGACTGTGTCTGGGGTAGTTAACCCTGTCTGGGGTAGTTAACCCTGTCTGTGGTACTAGACTGTGTCTGGGGTAGTCAACCCTTTCTGGGGTACTAGACTTTGTCTGGGGTAGTTAACCCTGTCTGGGGTAGTCAACCCTTTCTGGGGTACTAGACTGTGTCTGTGGTAGTTAACCCTGTCTGTGGTACTAGACTGTGTCTGGGGTAGTTAACCCTGTCTGGGGTAGTCAACCCTTTCTGGGGTACTAGACTGTGTCTGTGGTAATAAACCCTGTCTGGGGTAATAAACCCTGTCTGGGGTAGTTAACCCTGTCTGTGGTACTAGACTGTGACTGGGGTAGTTAACCCTGTCTGGGGTAGTTAACCCTATCTGGGGTAGTTAACTCTGTCTGGGGTAGTCAACCCTGTCTGTGATACTAGACTGTGTCTGGGGTAGTTAACCCTGTCTGGGGTAGTTAACCCTGTCTGGGGTAGTTAACCCTGTCTGGAGTAGTTAACCCTGTCTGGAGTACTAGACTGTGTCTGGGGTATTTAACCCTGTCTGGGGTAGTTACCCCTGTCTGGGGTACTAGACTGTGTCTGGGGTATTTAACCCTGTCTGGGGTAGTTAACCCTGTCTGTGGTACTAGACTGTGTCTGGGGTAGTAAACCCTGTCTGGAGTAGTCTCTGTCTCTGTCCCGTACTGTCCTGTCTCTGTCACTGCCCTGTCTCTGTCTTGTCTCTGTCCTGTCTCTGTCTCTGTCCCATACTGTCCCGTCTCTGTCTCTGTCTTGTCTCTGTCATGTCTGTGTCATGTCTCTGCCATGTCTCTGTCATGTCTGTGTCATGTCTCTGCCATGTCTCTGTCATGTCTGTGTCATGTCTCTGCCATGTCTCTGTCATGTCTCTGTCTCTGTCCCGTACTGTCCTGTCTCTGTCTCTGCCCTGTCTCTGTCCTGTCTCTGTCTCTGTCTTGTCTCTGTCATGTCTCTGTCCTGTCTCTGTCCTGTCTCTGTCCTGTCTCTGTCCTGTCTCTGTCTCTGTCCTGTCTCTGTCTCTGTCTCTGTCTTGTCTCTGTCTCTTTCCCGTACTGTCCTGTCTCTGTCTCTGTCTTGTCTCTGTCTTGTCTCTGTCCTGTCCTGTCTCTGTCCCGTACTGTCCTGTCTCTGTCCTGTCTCTGTCCTGTCTCTGTCCTGTCTCTGTCCTGTCTCTGTCTCTGTCCTGTCTCTGTTCTGTCTCTGTTCTGTCTCTGTCCTGTCTCTGTCCCGTACTGTCCTGTCTCTGTCTCTGTCCTGTCCTGTCTCTGTCTCTGTCCTGTCTCTGTCCTGTCCTGACTCTGTCTCGGTCTCTGTCTCTGTCTCTCTCCTGTCTCTGTCCCGTACTGTCCTGTCTCTGTCCCGTACTGTCCTGTCTCTGTCCTGTCTCTGTCCTGTCTCTGTCCTGTCCCGTACTGTCTCTGTCTTGTCTCTGTCCTGTCTCTGTCCTGTCTCTGTCTTGTCTCTGTCTTGTCTCTGTCCTGTCCTGTTTCTGTCCCGTACTGTCCTGTCTCTGTCCCGTACTGTCCTGTCTCTGTCATGTCTCTGTCCTGTCTCTGTCCTGTACTTTCCTTCCCTGTCCTGTCTTGTCTCTGTCATGTCTCTGTCCTGTCTCTGTCCTGTACTGTCTTGTCTCTGTCTTGTCTCTGTCTCGTCTCTGTCCTGTCCTGTCTCTGTCCCGTACTGTCCTGTCTCTGTCTCTGTCTTTTCTCTGTCATGTCTCTGTCATGTCTCTTTCATGTCTCTGTCCTGTCTCAGTCCTGTCTCAGTCCTGTCCTGTCTCTGTCCCGTACTGTCCTGTCTTGTCTCTGTCTTGTCTCTGTCTCGTCTCTGTTCTGTCTCTGTCCTGTCTCAGTCCTGTCCTGTCTCTGTCCCGTACTGTCCTGTCTTGTCTTTGTCTTGTCTCTGTCTCTTCTCTGTCCTGTCCTGTCTCTTACCCGTACTGTCCTGTCTCTGTCTCTGTCTTGTCTCTCTCTGGTCCTGTCCTGTCCCCATCCTGTCTCTGTTCCTTCTCTGTCCTGTCTCAGTCCTGTCCTGTCTCTGTCCCGTACTGTCCTGTCTTGTCTCTGTTTTGTCTCTGTCTCTGTCTCTGTCTTGTCTCTGTCATGTCTCTGTCATGTCTCTGTCATGTCTCTGTTCTGTCTCTGTCCTGTCTCTGTCCTGTCCTGTCTCTGTCCCGTACTGTCCTGTCTTGTCTCTGTCTTGTCTCTGTCTCGTCTCTGTCCTGTCCTGTCTCTGTCCCGTACTGTCCTGTCTCTGTCTCTGTCTTGTCTCTCTCTGGTCCTGTCCTGTCTCCATCCTGTCTCTGTTCATTCTCTGTCCTGTCTCAGTCCTGTCCTGTCTCTGTCCCGTACTGTCCTGTCTTGTCTCTGTTTTGTCTCTGTCATGTCTCTGTCCTGTCTCTGTCTCTCTCTGGTCCTGTCCTGTCTCCATCCTGTCTCTCTCCTGCCCTGTTTCTGTCCTGTCTCCATCCTGTCTCTCTCCTGCCCTGTTTCTGTCCTGTCTCCATCCTGTCTCTGTCATGTCTCTGTTCTGTCTCTGTCTCTCTCTGGTCCTGTCCTGTCTCCATCTTGTCTCTCTCCTGCCCTGTTTCTGTCCTGTCTCCATCCTGTCTCTCTCCTGTCTCTGTCATGTCTCTGTTCTGTCTCTGTTCTGTCTCTGTCCTGTCTCTGTCCTGTCTCTGTCGCTCTCTGGTCCTGTCCTGTCTCCATACTGTCTCTGTTCCTTCTCTGTGTTTCCTGTCTCTATCCTGTCTCTCTCCTGTCTCTGTCATGTCTCTGTTCTGTCTCTGTCGCTCTCTGGTCCTGTCCTGTCTCCATCCTGTCTCTGTTCCTTTTCTGTCCTGTCTCAGTCCTGTCCTGTCTCAGTCCTGTCCTGTCTCTTTTATGTCTCTGTCCTGTTCTGTCCAAGCCCCTGTCCTGTCTCTTTTATGTCTCTGTCCTGTTCTGTCCAAGCCCCTGTCCTGTCTCTTTTATGTCTCTGTCCTGTTCTGTCCAAGCCCCTGTCCTGTCTGTCAGTCTATCGGGATTGTTTTTTGCAGCCAACGCGGAAAATAATGGTTTTGTGTTGTATGAACCATATCAGAGGTGGTTCCAGTGCTTTGAGGTCAGGGGTCGGGCGGATGGTGTTGTGTTGTATGAACCATATCAGAGGTGGTTCCAGTGCTTTGAGGTCAGGGGTCGGGCGGATGGTGTTGTGTTGTGTTGTATGAACCATATCAGAGGTGGTTCCAGTGCTTTGAGGTCAGGGGTCGGGCGGATGGTGTTGTGTTGTGTTGTATGAACCATAGCAGAGGTGGTTCCAGTGCTTTGAGGTCAGGGGTCGGGCGGATGGTGTTGTGTTGTATGAACCATATCAGAGGTGGTTCCAGTGCTTTGAGGTCAGGGGTCGGGCGGATGGTGTTGTGTTGTATGAACCATAGCAGAGGTGGTTCCAGTGCTTAGAGGTCAGGGGTCGGGCGGATGGTGTTGTGTTGTATGAACCATATCAGAGGTGGTTCCAGTGCTTTGAGGTCAGGGGTCGGGCGGATGGTGTTGTGTTGTGTTGTATGAACCATAGCAGAGGTGGTTCCAGTGCTTTGAGGTCAGGGGTCGGGCGGATGGTGTTGTGTTGTGTTGTATGAACCATAGCAGAGGTGGTTCCAGTGCTTTGAGGTCAGGGGTCGGGCGGATGGTTTTGTGTTGTATGAACCATATCAGAGGTGGTTCCAGTGCTTTGAGGTCAGGGGTCGGGCGGATGGTTTTGTGTTGTATGAACCATATCAGAGGTGGTTCCAGTGCTTTGAGGTCAGGGGTCGGGCGGATGGTTTGGTGTTGTGTTTTATGAACCATATCAGAGGTGGTTCCAGTGCTTTGAGGTCAGGGGTCGGGCGGATGGTGTTGTGTTGTGTTGTATGAACCATAGCAGAGGTGGTTCCAGTGCTTTGAGGTCAGGGGTCGGGCGGATGGTGTTGTGTTGTGTTGTATGAACCACAGCAGAGGTGGTTCCAGTGCTTTGAGGTCAGGGGTCGGGCGGATGGTGTTGTGTTGTGTTGTATGAACCACAGCAGAGGTGGTTCCAGTGCTTTGAGGTCAGGGGTCGGGCGGATGGTTTTGTGTTGTATGAACCATATCAGAGGTGGTTCCAGTGCTTTGAGGTCAGGGGTCGGGCGGATGGTTTTGTGTTGTATGAACCATAGCAGAGGTGGTTCCAGTGCTTTGAGGTCAGGGGTCGGGCGGATGGTTTTGTGTTGTATGAACCATAGCAGAGGTGGTTCCGGTGCTTTGAGGTCAGGGGTCGGGCGGATGGTTTTGTGTTGTATGAACCATAGCAGAGGTGGTTCCAGTGCTCTGAGGTCAGGGGTCGGGCGGATGGTGTTGTGTTGTGTTGTATGAACCTCAGCAGAGGTGGTTCCATTTCTCTGAGGTCAGGGGTCGGGCGGATGGTTTTGTACGATGGCTTGTTCGCATGTTGTTTTTTTGGTCTTGGCGCTTTATGTGCCGTGTGCACCTTCCCATTTACACACACCAAATCAAATCAAATGAAATTGTACACAGGACATGTGTTACAAGCCCCTTAACCAAGAAGGCAGTTCAAGAAATAGAGTTAAGAAAATATTCACTAAATAAACTAAAGTAAAACATTTGAATTATAAGTAACACTGATGTGATCTTCCTGTCTGGGTTGGCGCCCCCCCTTGGGTTGTGCCGTGGCGGAGATCTTTGTGGGCTATACTCGGCCTTGTCTCAGGATGGTAAGTTGGTGGTTGAAGATATCCCTCTAGTGGTGTGGGGGCTGTGCTTCATGGCTACGGACGTGACTGCTACAGGTCGGTTGTCATTTAGGCAGGTTGCCTTAGTGTTCTTGGGCACAGGGACTATGGTGGTCTGCTTGAAACATGTAGGTATTACAGACTGGGTCAGGGAGAGGTTGAAAATATCAGTGAAGACACTTGCCAGTTGGTTAGCGCATGCTCAGAGTACACGTCCTGGTAGTCCGTCTGGCCCTGCGGCCTTGTGAATGTTGACCCGTTTAAAGGTCTTACTGACATTGGCTGCGGAGAGCGTGATCACACAGTCGTCCTGAACAGTAATTCCATTCAGCATAGTTCCAACATCTAGTGGAAAGCCTTCCCATAAGAGTGGAGGCTGTTACAGGAGCAAAGGGGGGGGGGGGGGGGGGGGGGGGACCAACTCCATATTATTTCCCATGATTCTGGAATGAGATGTTATACGAGCAGGGTGTCCACATACTTCTGGCTTGGATGTCAGTCTCTTCGTTACATCTACCATTTATTTTTAAGACATGTTTTTCAAATTGAAAGTTGGAGGCTGTTTCTGTTTTAGGCAGACTGACGTTTCATCTGACAGAGAATTCTCCTCATTTACATAAAACACCTTCTCGGCCTCCACAACAACAGTGAGTTAACGTCTCGCTGGGCCTTTCAGGGAGAAATACGATCTCTTCATGGCACCATTTAAACACTCTTAAAAAAAAAAAGGTTCCAAAATAATTATTCCACTGTCCCCATAGGGTTACTCTTTTTGGATTCAGGTAGAACCCTTTTGTGTTCCATGTAGAACCCTCCGTCGAAAAGGGTTCTTTAAATCCGGAACGTTGTCACGCCCTGACCTGAGTATTCTTTGTTTTCTTTATATGTTTTGTTTAGGTAAGGGTGTGACATGGGTGATGTGTGTGGTTTTTGTACTGTCTAGGGGTTTTGTAGGTTTATGGGGTTGTTTACCATCTAGGTGTTTATGTATGTCTATGGTTGCCTAGATTGGTTCTCAATTAGAGGCAGGTGTTTATCGTTGTCTCTGATTGGGAACCATATTTAGGCAGCCATCTTCTTTGGGTATTTCGAGGGTTATTGTCTATGTCTAGTTGCCTGTGTCGGCACTGTTTATATATAGCTTCACGTTGTTTTGTAAGTTTGTTTTAGTGTTCTTTCTTCATTAAATTAGAACAGGTATTCATATCATGCTGAGCCTTGGTCTCCTCACTACGACGATCGTGACAAACGTCCTCTATGTGGAACGTCGAAGACCCTGTCTAGGTTCTAGAATCTTTTTTTTTCTAAGAGTGTAGTGCACTACTTCTGAACAACACCCATAGAGCTCTGGTCTAAAGGAGAGCACTAAACAGGGAATAGGGCTCTGGTCTAAAGGAGAGCACTAAACAGGGAATAGGGCTCTGGTCTAAAGGAGAGCACTATGTAGGGAATAGGGCTCTGGTCTAAAGGAGAGCACTAAACAGGGAATAGGGCTCTGGTCTAAAGGAGAGCACTATGTAGGGAATAGGGCTCTGGTCTAAAGGAGAGCACTAAACAGGGAATAGAGCTCTGGTCTAAAGGAGAGCACTAAACAGGGAATAGAGCTCTGGTCTAAAGGAGAGCACTAAACAGGGAATAGGGCTCTGGTCTAAAGGAGAGCACTATGTAGGGAATAGGGCTCTGGTCTAAAGGAGAGCACTAAACAGGGAATAGGTCTCTGGTCTAAGGGAGAGCACTAAACAGGGAATAGGGCTCTGGTCTAAAGGAGAACACTATGTAGGGAATAGGGCTCTGGTCTAAAGGAGAGCACTAAACAGGGAATATGGCTCTGGTCTAAAGGAGAGCACTAAACAGGGAATAGGGCTCTGGTCTAAAGGAGAGCACTAAACAGGGAATAGGGCTCTGGTCTAAAGGAGAGCACTATGTAGGGAATAGGGCTCTGGTCTAAAGGAGAGCACTAAACAGGGAATTTGGCTCTGGTCTAAATGAGAGCACTAAACAGGGAATAGGGCTCTGGTCTATAGTTGTACCATTATTTAGGGAATAGGGCTCTGGTCTAAAGGAGAGCACTATAGTGATTAGAGCTCAGAGTGTCGGACTGTCCTCCTGGCTAGACGCCCCAACAGGTTCAGAGTGTCTGACTGTCCTCCTGGCTAGATGGACCAACAGGTTCAGAGTGATCAACTGTCCTCCTCGCTAGACGACCCAACAGGATCAGAGTGTCTGACTGTCCTTCCGGCTAGACGACCCAACAGGTTCAGAGTGACCGACTGTCCTCCTAGCTAGACTACCCAACAGGATCAGTGTCTGACTCTCCTCCCGGCTAGACTACCCAACAGGTTCAAAGTGTCTGATTGTCCTCCCGGCTAGACGACCCAACAGGATCAGAGTGACCGACTGTCCTCCCTGCTAGACGACCCAACAGGTTCAGAGTGTCTGACTGTCCTCCTAGCTAGACGACCCAACAGGATCGGAGTGACCAACTGTCCTCCCTGCTAGATGACCCAACAGCTTCAGAGTGTCTGACTGTCCTCCTAGCTAGACGACCCAACAGGATCAGAGTAACCGACTGTCCTCCTGGCTAGACGAACCAACAGGATCAGAGTAATATACTGTCCTCCCGGCTAGACGACCCAACAGGATCAGAGTGACCGACTGTCCTCCTGGCTAGACGACCCAACAGGATCAGAGTGACCGACTGTCCTCCTGGCTAGACGACCCAACAGGATCAGAGTAACCGACTGTCCTCCAGGCTAGACGACCCAACAGGATCAGAGTAACCAACTGTCCTCCCGGCTAGATGACCAAACAGGATCAGAGTGAGGGGGGGGAGGTTAGATTGACACATGTACAAACACCAAAGAGTCAAACAGATTGCCCACGTATCCTTCAAACAGTCACAGCGGGTGTCTACTTCAAACTGGCGCTGTGTTTTGTGGCTATGGTTAGATTGTTTTGGCACAGGGCTGCAGAGTGACCCGGCTTCATAGTTATCTAGATCAGAGGGTTATGGGGAAGAGAACCAGTGCGTTAGGGTACTCTGGAAACCAAGTACTGCTTCCCATTTCAATTTGTTTGAAGCAGTTGGGTTTCATTACACTGTTTATCTGGTCTAATGTCTTTCTGCTGTGTTTCAGAGACAGACAGACAGACAGACAGACAGACAGACAGACAGACAGACAGACAGACAGACAGACAGACAGACAGGCAGGCAGGCAGGCAGGCAGGCAGACAGACAGACAGACAGGCAGGCAGGCAGGCAGGCAGGCAGGCAGGCAGGCAGGCAGGCAGGCAGGCAGGCAGACAGACAGACAGACAGACAGACAGACAGACAGACAGACAGGCAGGCAGGCAGGCAGGCAGGCAGGCAGGCAGACAGACAGACAGACAGACAGTTGGGTTTCATTACACTGTTTATCTGTTCTAATGTCTTTCTGCTGTGTTTCAGGTTATAGAACGTTCACATAAAAACCTCTTGTGTAGATTAGAACTGATATTGTCTGGCTTGTGGAATAAGGGAGAGGAGGGAGACGAAGGAGAGGAGGAGGAGAAGAGAGGAGAGATGAAGGAGTGGAAAAGAAAGAGAACAATGAGAGGAGAGAGAAGGGAGAGGAGAGGAGGGAGAGGAGGGAGTGGAGAGAGAGGATAGGAGGAAGGAGAGGAGGGAGAGGAGAGACTAGGCAGAGGAGGGAGAGGAGAGAGAGGAGAGGAGGAGGGAGAGGAGAGGAGGAGGAGGAGGAGGAGGGAGCGGGGGTAGAAGAAGGAGGGAGAGGAGGGAGACGAAGAGAGGAGGGAGAGGATGGAGTGGAGAAGAAGGAGAACAATGAGAGGAGAGGAGGAGGGAGAGGATGCAGAGGAGGGTGAGGAGAGAAGGAAAGGAGGAGGTACAGGAGAGGAGGGGGAGGAGATGAGGAGAGTCAAATGAGAGAGAGGACAGGAGGAGGGAGAGGAGAGGAGGGAGAGGAGGGAGCGGAGGGAGAAGAAGGAGATGAGAGGAGGGAGAGGAGGGAGACGAAGAGAGGAGGGAGAGGATGGAGTGGAGAAGAAGGAGAACAATGAGAGGAGAGGAGGAGGGAGAGGATGTAGAGGAGGGTGAGGAGAGAAGGAAAGGAGGAGGTACAGGAGAGGAGGGGAAGGAGATGAGGAGAGTCAAATGAGAGAGAGGACAGGAGTAGGGAGAGAGAGAGAGAGGAGGGAGAGGAACGAGAGATAGAGAGAGGAGAGGATTGAGAGAAAGAGAGAGGATCTGTGGGTTTGGTTTGGAGAGAGAGACAGATGTATTTATATATTTTTTCGTTTTAAAATTAGAAAAATACTACAATTAAAAAAGAGTTCAACACAAGTGATGAACAACAACAAAAAAAAAAGTAACTTTGTCCCTCAAATTAAGAAGTTTTTTCTCCCGCTAGCTAGCTATACAACAAAAACCTAGCCAACAGGCTAACTAGCTTCCCAGAAAAATTGAGCTAGAACTAACCAGGGGAGTTAATACAACTACATCAAGCGACCAAACTGAGTGAGTAAACCAAAACGGAACACGGACTCTAACGTTAAACATATTTTATCTTATCTGTATTTTTGTGTGAAGATTTTTCACTCTTTTTGCTGTTTTGTTTTAGCTAAATTAGAGCTAGCTAGCTAGTAACAGCAGCAGACAAACAAAACCAGTTGCCATGGTAATGGTGCAGCAGAACAGATTAACAGCAGCAGTAGCAGAGCCCACAGGCACCATGTACCGACTCCCCCTCAGCGCTAAATACATTCTCTACCCTCAACGGCCACAAAATGACACAACGAGGAAAGCTTTTAAACAGAAACTACTAAAGGGGATGCCAGAAACCCGTTTCGCAGACCTCTACAAAATCGGTGACGTGAGTAATCTCATCTTTCTCACAGACCAGCCAAATGCATGGCGTTCAGCAGTGTGCTTTCACCACCCATCCATAAAGAAAGAGGGTATCTGTAATGGTTGGACGCTGAAAGTCAAGGAGACAGACCATGATAACCATCAACCTCTACAAGACTGGGACTGTCATGGTCAAGGTAAGTTTAGGCTGTTTGAAATAGACTTTCAGACCATTAAGGAGAGAGCAGAGCACCTGCCTCACCTGCCTGGTTAACCCAGGCCCTGCGTTTCCCCAGGCACTCTCATTTGTTGACTTCTGTAACCGTAAAAGCCTTGGTTTCATGAATGTCAACATCAGAAGCTAAACTCCCTAAGTGTATTTTACTCACTGCTTTAGCACACTCCGCCAACCCTGATGTCCCGATTTAGGAAAGCCACCAAAAATTCTGAAATTTCCATTCCCAACTAAATCATTTTCCATCAACTGCCAAAGGGGTAGGAATAGCAATCTACTGCAGAGATTGCCTGCAAAGTTTTGTCATACTTTCCAGTTCTCTGCCCAAACAGTTCAAGCTTCTAATTTTAAAATTAATCTCTCCAGAAATAAGTCTCTCCTGTTATAGACCCCCCTCAGCTCCCAGCTGGGCCCTGGACACCATATGATAATTGATTTGCCCCCATCTATCTTCAGAGTTCGTTCTGTTAGGTTACCTAAACTGGGACATGTTTAACACCCGGCAGTCCTACAATCTATGCTAGATGCCCTCAATCTCAAACAAATGATCAAGGAACCCACCAGGTACAACCCTAAATCCGTAAACATGGGTAAACTCATATATGTCATCCTGACCAACCTGCCCTCTAAATACACCTCTGCTGTCTTCAACCAGGATCTCAATGATCACTGCCTCATTGTCTGTGTCCGCTATGGGTCCGCGGTCAAACGACCACCCCTCATCACTGTCAAAAGCTCCCTAAAACACTTCTGTGAGCATCCCGTCAGTTGAGGATGCCTGGTCATTCTTTAAAAGTAATTTCCTCACCGTCTTAGATAAGCATGCCCCGTTCAAAAAATGTAGAACTAAGAACAGATATAGCCCTTGGTTCACTCCAGACCTGACTGCCCTTGACCAGCACAAAAACATCCTGTGGCGGACTGCAATAGCATTGAATAGTCCCCATGATATGCAACTGTTCAGGGAAGTCTGGAACCAATACACGCAGTCAGTCAGGAATGCAAAGGCTAGCTTTTTCAAGCAGAAATGTGCATCCTGTAGCTCTAACTCCAAAAAGTTTTGGGATACTGTAAAGTCCATGGAGAACAAGAGCACCTCCTCCCAGCTGCCCACTGCACTGAGGCTAGGTAACACGGTCAACACCGATAAATCCATGATAATTGAAAATGTCAATAAGCATTTCTCAACGGCGGGCCATGCTTTCCTCCTGGCACTTCCAACCCCGGCCAACAGCTCCGCCCCCCCGCAGCTACTCGCCCAAGCCTCCCCAGCTTCTCCTTCACCCATATACAGACAGCAGATGTTCTGAAAGAGCTGCAAAACCTGGACCTGTACAAATCAGCTGGGCTAGACAATATGGACCCTCTATTTCTGAAACTATCTGCCGCCATTGTTGCAACCCATATTACCAGCCTGTTCAACCTCTCTTTCGTATTGTCCGAGATCACTAAAGATTGGAAAGCTGCCACGGTCATCCCCCTCTTCAAAGGGGGTCTCACCCAAGTCCCAAACTGTTACAGACCTATATCCATCCTGCCCTGCCTATCTAAAGTCTTTGAAAGCCAAGTTAATAAACAGATCACTGACCATTTCGCATCCCACTGTACCTTCTCTGCTATGCAATCCGGTTTCCGAGCCGGTCACGGGTGCACCTCAGCCACGCTCAAGGTACTAAACGACATCATAACCACCATTGATAAAAGGCAGTACTGTGCAGCCGTCTTCATCGACCTAGCCAAGGCTTTCGACTCTGTCAATCACTGTATTCTTATCGGCAGACTCAATAGCCTTGGTTTTTCTAATGACTGCCTTGCCTGGTTCACAAACTAATTTGCAGACAGAGTTCAGTGTAATAAATCGGAGGGCTTGTTGTCCGGACCTCTGGTAGTCTCTATGGGGGTGCCACAGGGTTCAATTCTCGGGCCGACTCTTTTCTCTGTATAAATAAATGATGTCGCTCTTGCTGCGGGCGATTCCCTGATCCACCTCTACGCAGACGACACCATTCTGTATACTTCTGGCCCTTCCTTGGACACTGTGTTAACTAACCTCCAAACGAGCTTCAATGCCATACAACACTCATTCTGTGGCCTCCGACTGCTCTTAAACGCTAGTAAAACCAAATGCATGCTTTTCAACCGTTCGCTGCCAGCACCCGCCCGACTAGCATCACCACCCTGGACGGTTCCGACCTAGAATATGTGGACAACTATAAATACCCAGGTGTCTGGCTAGACTGTAAACTTTCCTTCCAGACTCATATTAAACATCTCCAGTCAAAAATCAAATGTAGAATCAGCTTTCTATTTCGCAAACAAAGCCTCCTTCACTCAATCCGCGAAACTTACCCTAGTAAAACTATCCTACTGATCCTCGACTTCGGCGATGTCATCTACAAAATAGCTTCCAACACTAGACTCAGCAAACTGGATGCAGTCTATCACAGTGCCATCCGTTCTGTTACTAAAGCACCTTATACTGTACCACCCACCACTGCGACCTGTATGCTCTAGTCGGCTGGCCCTCGCTACATATTAGTCGCCAGACCCACTGGCTCCAGGTCATATATAAGTCTATGCTAGGTAAAGCTCTGCCTTATCTCAGTTCACTGGTCACGATAACAACACCCACCCGTAGCACGCGTTCCAACAGGTATATCTTACTGGTCATCCCCAAAGCCAACACCTACTTTGGCCGCCTTTCCTTCCAGTTCTCTGCTGCCAGTGACTGGAACGAATTGCAAAAATCGCTGAAGTTGGAGACTTTTATTTCCCTGTCATGTATTGTCATGTTGTGTCTTGTTTCTGTCCTTTCCCTTCACCCTGTCTCCCTCTGCTGGTCGTTATTAGGTTACCTTTTCTCCCCCTCTTTCCCCCAGCTGTTCCTTGTCTCCTCCTAACTACCTCGTCACCCCTTTTCCCACCTGTTCCCTTTTTCCCTCTGATTAGTCCTCTATATCTCTCTCTGTTTTTGTTCCTGTCTTTGTCGGATTCTTGTTTGTGTTTTTCATGCCTGAACCAGACTATCGTCATGTTTGCTGCAACCTTGTCCTGTCCTGTCGGAATCTGCCGGTCCATCTGAGCCTACCTATGTTTTGTTATTAAAGAAGTTCTGTTTACGTTAATTCGCTTTTGGGTCCTCATTCACGCACCTTAACAGAAGAATCCGACCAAGAATGGACCCAGCGACTTCGGATCCTCTCCACTCAGCCGTCGAGATCCAGGGAGCGATGCTAGGCAGACACGAGCAGGAATTGTCTGCTGCTCGACATGCCGTTGAGACCCTGGCCACCCAAGTCTCCAACCTCACAGAACAGGTTCACCATCTCCGCCTCGATCCACCGGCCACTTCCAGGGCTTTCGAATCTCCGGAGCCCAGAATCAATAACCCGCCGTGTTACTCTGGGGAGCCCACTGAATGCCGCTCGTTCCTCACCCAGTGTGATATTGTGTTTTCTCTCCAGCCCAACACTTACTCCAGGAGCAGTGCTCGTGTCGCCTACGTCATATCTCTCCTTACTGGACGGGCTCGTGAGTGGGGCACGGCAATCTGGGAGGCAAGG
This sequence comes from Oncorhynchus mykiss, assembly GCF_013265735.2. Classification (NCBI taxonomy): domain Eukaryota; kingdom Metazoa; phylum Chordata; class Actinopteri; order Salmoniformes; family Salmonidae; genus Oncorhynchus; species Oncorhynchus mykiss. The sequence goes on along the minus strand of NC_048570.1, from coordinate 3,776,453 downwards.
GCTGAGTGTACTAACCAGTATCAGGACTTTAAGGAGGAGATGATACGGGTTTTTGATCGATCTGTTTTTGGGGAGGAGGCTTCCAGGGCCCTGTCTTCCCTATGTCAAGGTAATCGATCCATAACAGACTACTCTATTGAGTTTCGCACTCTTGCTGCCTCCAGTGGCTGGAACGAGCCGGCTTTGCTCGCTCGTTTTCTGGAGGGTCTCCGTGCAGATATAAAGGATGAGATTCTCTCCCGGGAGGTTCCTTCCAGCGTGGATTCCTTGATTGAACTCGCTATTCGCATTGAGCGACGGGTTGATCTTCGTCACCGAGCTCGTGGAAAGGAGCTCGCGTTCTCCGTTGCCCCCCTCTCCGCATCACTATCATCTTCCTCTGCCGGCTCGGGTGCTGAGCCTATGCAGCTGGGAGGTATCCGCATCTCGACTAAGGAGAGGGAACGGAGAATCACCAACCGCCTCTGTCTCTATTGCGGTTCTGCTGGTCATTTTGTCACTTCATGTCCAGTAAAAGCCAGAGCTCATCAGTAAGCGGAGGGCTACTGGTGAGCGCTACTACTCCTGTCTCTCCTTCAAGATCCTGCACTACCTTGTCGGTCCATCTACGCTGGACCGGTTCGTCAGCTTCCTGCAGTGCCTTAATAGACTCTGGGGCGGAGGGCTGTTTTATGGACGAGACCTGGGCTCGGGAACATGACATTCCTCTCAGACAGTTAAGGGAGTCCACGGCCTTGTTCGCCCTGGATGGTAGTCCTCTCCCCAGGATTCAGCGTGAGACGCTACCTTTAACCCTCACTGTTTCTGGTAATCATAGCGAAACCATTTCTTTTTTAATTTTTCGTTCACCTTTTACACCTGTTGTTTTGGGCCATCCCTGGCTAGTTTGTCATAATCCTTCCATTAATTGGTCTAGTAATTCTATCCTCTCCTGGAACATCTCTTGTCATGTGAAATGTTTAATGTCTGCTATCCCTCCTGTTTCCTCTGTCTCTTCTTCACAGGAGGAGCCTGGTGATTTGACAGGGGTGCCGGAGGAATATCACGATCTGCGCACGTGTTCAGTCGGTCCAGGGCCACCTCTCTTCCCCCACACCGGTCGTATGATTGTAGTATTGATCTCCTTCCGGGAACCACTCCCCCCCGGGGTAGACTATACTCTCTGTCGGCTCCCGAACGTAAGGCTCTCGAAGATTATTTGTCTGTAGCTCTTGCCGCCGGTACCATAGTCCCCTCCTCCTCTCCCGCCGGAGCGGGGTTTTTTTTTGTTAAGAAGAAGGACGGGTCCCTGCGCCCCTGCATAGATTATCGAGGGCTGAATGACATAACAGTGAAGAATCGTTATCCGCTTCCTCTTATGTCTTCAGCCTTCGAGATCCTGCAGGGAGCCAGGTTTTTCACTAAGTTGGACCTTCGTAACGCTTACCATCTCGTGCGCATCAGGGAGGGGGACGAGTGGAAGACGGCGTTTAACACTCCGTTAGGGCACTTTGAATACCGGGTTCTTCCTTTCGGCCTCGCTAACGCTCCAGCTGTCTTTCAGGCATTAGTCAATGATGTCCTGAGAGACATGCTGAACATCTTTGTTTTCGTTTACCTTGACGATATCCTGATTTTTTCACCGTCACTCCAGATTCATGTTCAGCACGTTCGACGTGTCCTCCAGCGCCTTTTAGAGAATTGTCTTTTTGTGAAGGCTGAGAAGTGCTCTTTTCATGCCTCCTCCGTCACATTTCTCGGTTCTGTTATTTCCGCTGAAGGCATTAAGATGGATCCCGCTAAGGTCCAAGCTGTCATTGATTGGCCCGTCCCTAAGTCACGCGCCGAGCTGCAGCGCTTTCTCGGCTTCGCGAACTTCTATCGTCGTTTCATCCGTAATTTCGGTCAGGTGGCAGCTCCTCTCACAGCCCTTACTTCTGTCAAGACGTGCTTTAAGTGGTCCGTTTCCGCCCAGGGAGCTTTTGATCTCCTCAAGAATCGTTTTACATCCGCACCTATCCTTGTTACACCTGACGTCACTAGACAGTTCGTTGTCGAGGTTGACGCGTCAGAGGTGGGCGTGGGAGCCATTCTTTCTCAGCGCTCCCTCTCTGACGACAAGGTCCACCCTTGCGCGTATTTTTCTCATCGCCTGTCGCCGTCGGAACGTAACTATGATGTGGGAAACCGCGAACTGCTCGCCATCCGCTTAGCCCTAGGCGAATGGCGACAGTGGTTGGAGGGGGCGACCGTTCCTTTTGTCGTTTGGACTGACCATAGGAACCTTGAGTACATCCGTTCTGCCAAACGACTTAATGCGCGTCAGGAGCGCTGGGCGCTGTTTTTCGCTCGTTTCGAGTTCGTGATTTCTTATCGTCCGGGCTCTAAGAACACCAAGCCTGATGCTTTATCTCGTCTCTTCAGTTCTTCAGTAGCCTCCACTGACCCCGAGGGGATTCTCCCTGAGGGGCGTGTTGTCGGGTTGACTGTCTGGGGAATTGAGAGGCAGGTAAAGCAAGCACTCACTCAAACTCCGTCGCCGCGCGCTTGTCCTAGGAACCTTCTTTTCGTTCCCGTTCCTACTCGTCTGGCCGTTCTTCAGTGGGCTCACTCTGCCAAGTTAGCCGGCCACCCTGGCGTTCGGGGTACGCTTGCTTCCATTCGCCAGCGTTTTTGGTGGCCCACCCGGGAGCATGACACGCGTCGTTTCGTGGCTGCTTGTTCGGTCTGCGCGCAGACTAAGTCCGGTAACTCCCCTCCTGCCGGCCGTCTCAGGCCGCTTCCCATTTCCATTCCGACCGTGGTCTCACATCGCCTTAGATTTTGTCACCGGACTGCCTTCGTCAGCGGGGAAGACTGTTATTCTTACGGTTGTCGACAGGTTCTCTAAGGCGGCTCATTTTATTCCCCTTGCTAAGCTTCCTTCTGCTAAAGAGACGGCACAAATCATCATCGAGAATGTTTTCAGAATTCATGGCCTTCCGTCAGACGTCGTTTCGGACAGAGGTCCGCAATTCACGTCTCAATTTTGGAGGGAGTTTTGCCGTTTGATTGGGGCTTCCGTCAGTCTCTCTTCCGGCTTTCACCCCCAGTCTAACGGTCAAGCAGAACGGGCCAATCAGACTATTGGTCGCATCTTACGCAGTCTTTCTTTTCGCAACCCTGCGTCTTGGTCAGAACAGCTCCCCTGGGCAGAATACGCCCACAACTCGCTTCCTTCGTCTGCGACCGGGCTATCTCCTTTTCAGAGTAGCCTCGGGTACCAGCCTCCGCTGTTCTCATCTCAGTTCGCCGAGTCCAGCGTCCCCTCCGCTCAGGCTTTTGTCCAACGTTGCGAGCGCACCTGGAAGAGGGTCAGGTCTGCACTTTGCCGTTATAGGACGCAGACTGTGAGGGCTGCTAATAAGCGTAGAACTAAGAGTCCTAGATATTGTCGCGGTCAGAGAGTTTGGCTCTCCACTCAGAACCTTCCCCTTAAGACCGCTTCTCGCAAGTTGACCCCGCGGTTCATTGGTCCGTTCCGTATTTCTCGGATCATTAATCCTGTCGCAGTGCGACTTCTTCTTCCGCGATATCTTCGTCGCGTCCACCCGGTCTTCCATGTCTCCTGTGTCAAGCCCGTTCTTCGCGCCCCCGCTCGTCTTCCCCCCCCCCCCCCATCCTTGTCGAGGGCGCACCCATCTACAGGGTCCGTAGGATTTTGGACATGCGTCCTCGGGGCCGTGGTCATCAGTACCTAGTAGATTGGGAGGGGTACGGTCCTGAGGAGAGGAGTTGGGTTCCCTCTCGGGACGTGCTGGACCGTGCGCTGATCGATGATTTCCTCCGTTGCCGCCAGGTTTCCTCCTCGAGTGCGCCAGGAGGCGCTCGGTGAGTGGGGGGGTACTGTCATGTATTGTCATGTTGTGTCTTGTTTCTGTCCTTTCCCTTCACCCTGTCTCCCTCTGCTGGTCGTTATTAGGTTACCTTTTCTCCCCCTCTTTCCCCCAGCTGTTCCTTGTCTCCTCCTAACTACCTCGTCACCCCTTTTCCCACCTGTTCCCTTTTTCCCTCTGATTAGTCCTCTATATCTCTCTCTGTTTTTGTTCCTGTCTTTGTCGGATTCTTGTTTGTGTTTTTCATGCCTGAACCAGACTATCGTCATGTTTGCTGCAACCTTGTCCTGTCCTGTCGGAATCTGCCGGTCCATCTGAGCCTACCTATGTTTTGTTATTAAAGAAGTTCTGTTTACGTTAATTCGCTTTTGGGTCCTCATTCACGCACCTTAACATTCCCACACCAACTTTAAACATCAACTATCTGAGCAGCTAACTGATCCCTGCAGCTGTACATAGTCCATCTGTAAATAGCCCACCCAATATACCTACCTCATTCCCATACTGTTTTTATTTAATTTACTTTTCTGCACTTTTGCACACCAGTATCTCTACTTGCACATCATCATGCTAAATTGTAATTACTTTGCTCCTATGGTCTATTTATTGCCTACCTCCTCATGCCTTTTGCACACACTGTATATAGACTTTCTTTTTTCTACTGTGTCATTGACTTGTTTATTGTGTTATTGGCTTGTTTATTGTTTACTCCATGTGTAACTCTGTGTTGTTGTCTGTGTCACACTGCTATGCTTTATCTTGGCCAGGTCACAGTTGTAAATGAGAACCTGTTCTCAACTGGCCTCCCTGGTTAAATAAAGGTGTTCTCAACTGGCCTCCCTGGTTAAATAAAGGTGTTCTCAACTGGCCTCCCTGGTTAAATAAAGGTGTTCTCAACTGGCCTCCCTGGTTAAATAAAGGTGAAATAATAATAAATAAAAAAAGAGAGAGAAGGACACCACCAGTGACACGCCCTCCCACAAGACAAACTCCACCAGCACCACCCTCACCCCTACCCTCCCCAGCCAAAAAGGCGCATCCAGCACCTCTTTTCCCACCATAGTGGAGGACACGCCCCAGGAGGAGAGCGACCCCCTCAGTGCAGAGCAGACTCAGGCCCTCCTCACCACCATGGCTGCCATGAGGGATGAGTTCACCAAACTGGAGGGGGAGGTGGTCCTGCTGAGGGTGAGCGTGAGCAAACAGCAACCAGACATCCACAACTTAGAGTAGCTCCTAACCAAGGTGTAAACAGCAACCAGACATCCACACCTTAGAAGAGCTCCCAAACAAGATGTAAACAGCAACCAGACATCCACACCTTAGAAGAGCTCCCAAACAAGGTGTAAACAGCAACCAGACATCCACACCTTAGAAGAGCTCCCAAACAAGGTGTAAACAGCAACCAGACATCTACACCTTAGAGGAGCTCCTAACCAAGGTGTGGACAGAGCAGGACAGCAGCCTTGCAACACAGCTGAAAGCAAGAGAGAGACGGACTCAAGGGAGAGCTGGTTGAGCTGACAAAGGAGGTGAGAGAGCTCCAAAAAGAGACAGAGCAGTAATATGGAGCTGACCAAACTAAGAAAGGAGCTGCAGGAGAGAAAGAGAAGAGGACAGGCTGCAGGAGAAACAGAGAACAGAGGACAGGCTGCATGAGAGACAGAGAACAGAGGACACGCTGCAGGAGAGACAGAGGACAGGCTGCAGGAGAGACAGAGAACAGAGGACAGGTTGCAGGAGAGAAAGAGAACAGAGGACAGGCTGCAGGAGAGAGAGAGAACAGAGGACAGGCTGCAGGAGAGACAGAGAACAGAGGACAGGCTGCATGAGAGCCAGAGAACAGAGGACATGCTGCAGGAGGAGAGACAGAGAACAGAGGACAGGCTGCAGGAGAGAAAGAGAACAGAGGACATGCTGCAGGAGGAGAGACAGAGAACAGAGGACAGGCTGCAGGAGAGAAAGAGAAGAGGACAGGCTGCAGGAGAGACAGAGAACAGAGGACAGGCTGCATGAGAGCCAGAGAACAGAGGACATGCTGCAGGAGGAGAGGAGAGAACAAAGGACAGGCTGCATGAGAGCCAGAGAACAGAGGACATGCTGCAGGAGGAGAGACAGAGAACAGAGGACAGGCTGCATGAGAGACAGAGAACAGAGGACAGGCTGCAGGAGGAGAGGAGAGAACAGAGGACAGGCTGCATGAGTGACAGAGAACAGAGGACAGGCTGCAGGAGAGACAGAGAACAGAGGACAGGCTGCAGGAGGAGAGGAGAGAACAGAGGACACAGGAAGCAACGACCTGCGTGCTCAGCCGGAGAGGGTGGCGACTTCACTACGAGGAGTGATTGAGAAGGCCTCCGCAATCTTCCCCAACTCAAGAATCGTGGTGTCAACCCTTCTACATGAGGAAGAACTTCCACCCTGCCACAATCCAAAGAATAAACGCCAGCCTCTCCCGGGACTGTGCCCTGCGACCCAATGTACACCTGTCCCACCATCCCACCCTCGATCTGGACTGTGCCCTGCAACCCAATGTACACCTGGCCCACCATCATACCCTCGATCTGGACTGTCTCTATGACCATGTTCACCTGTACAGGGAGACAGTCCCCACCATCCCACCCTCGATCTGGACCGTCTCTATGACCATGTTCACCTGTACAGGGAGACGGTCCCCACCATCCCACCCTCGATCTGGACTGTCTCTATGACCATGTTCACCTGTACAGGGAGACAGTCCCCACCCTCCCACCCTCGATCTGGACCGTCTCTATGACCATGTTCACTGTACAGGGAGACAGTCCCCACCATCCCGCCCTCGATCTGGACTGTCTCTATGACCATGTTCACCTGTACAGGGAGACAGTCCCCACCAGCCCACCCTCGATCTGGACCGTCTCTATGACCATGTTCACCTGTACAGGGAGACGGTCCCCACCATCCCACCCTCGATCTGGACCGTCTCTATGACCATGTTCACCTGTACAGGGAGACGGTCCCCACCATCCCACCCTCGATCTGGACTGTCTCTATGACCATGTTCACCTGTACAGGGAGACAGTCCCCACCATCCCACCCTCGATCTGGACCGTCTCTATGACCATGTTCACCTGTACAGGGAGACGGTCCCCACCAGCCCACCCTCGATCTGGACCGTCTCTATGACCATGTTCACCTGTACAGGGAGACAGTCCCCACCATCCCACCCTCGATCTGGACCGTCTCTATGACCATGTTCACCTGTACAGGAAGACATTCCCCATCCTTGCCAAGACCCTCAAGGACGTTGCTTTAAACAGCAGCCCAACCTCTCAACCCAGGAACAGCGGAGCAATCCCCTCTGGAGTGAAACAGGGCTGTCCAATAAGCCCAACACTATTTAACATCTACATTAATGAAATAACAACAAGCAAACAGACTTCTTCTCTCAGGGACGGGGAGTGAAACAGGGCTACCCAATAAGTCCAACACTATTTAACATCGACATTAATGAATTAACAACAACAAACAGACTTCTTCTCTCAGGGACGGGGATTGACACAGGGCTGTCCAATAAAGCCCAACACTATTTAACATCTACATTAATGAACTGGCCAAAACAGTAGAATAATCTGCAGCATCTGGTCTCACCCTACACACCACTGAAATCAAGGCATCTGGTCTCACCCTTACACAACACTGAAATCAAGGCATCTGGTCTCACCCTTACACACCACTGAAATCAAGGCATCTGGTCTCACCCTACACACCACTGAAATCAAGGCATCTGGTCTCACCCTACACAACACTGAAATCAAGGCATCTGGTCTCACCCTACACACCACTGAAATCAAGGCATCTGGTCTCACCCTACACAACACTGAAATCAAGGCATCTGGTCTCACCCTACACACCACTGAAATCAAGGCATCTGGTCTCACCCTACACAACACTGAAATCAAGGCATCTGGTCTCACCCTACACAACACTGAAGGAGGGTCTGCTGTCTCCCACTAAGGAGGGTCTGCTGTAGACAGATGACCTGGTGCTGTTGTCTCCCACTAAGGAGGGTCTGCTGTCTCCCACTAAGGAGGGTCTGCTGTCTCCCACTAAGGAGGGTCTGTTGTAGACAGATGACCTGGTGCTGCTGTCTCCCACTAAGGAGGGTCTGCTGTCTCCCACTAAGGAGGGTCTGTTGTCTACCACTAAGGCGGGTCTGCTGTCTCCCACTAAGGAGGGTCTGCTGTCTCCCACTACGGAGGATCTGCTGTCTCCGAACTAAGGAGGGTCTGCTGTCTCCCACTAAGGAGGAGTTACAGCAGCACCTAGATCATCTGCACAGGTTCTGTCTGACCTGGGCTCTGACCGTTAATCACAGGTTCTGTCTGACCTGGGCTCTGACCGTTAACCACAGGTTCTGTCTGACCTGGGCTCTGACCGTTAACCACAGGTTCTGTCAGACCTGGGCTCTGACCGTTAACCACAGGTTCTGTCTGACCTGGGCTCTAACCGTTAACCACAGGTTCTGTCAGACCTGGGCCCTGACCGTTAATCACAGGTTCAGTCAGACCTGGGCTCTGACCGTTAATCACAGGTTCTGTCAGACCTGGGCTCTGACCGTTAACCACAGGTTCTGTCAGACCTGGGATCTGACCGTTAACCACAGGTTCTGTCTGACCTGGGCTCTGACCGTTAACCACAGGTTCTGTCAGACCTGGGCCCTGACCGTTAATCACAGGTTCAGTCAGACCTGGGCTCTGACCGTTAATCACAGGTTCTGTCAGACCTGGGCTCTGACCGTTAACCACAGGTTCTGTCAGACCTGGGCTCTGACCGTTAATCACAGGTTCTGTCAGTCCTGGGCCCTGACCGTTAACCACAGGTTCTGTCAGACCTGGGCTATAATGGTTTTCAAAGAAAGGTCCGGAAATCAGGATGACAAATATAAATTCTGTTTGGACACAGTTCTATTTGAACACACCAAAAACAACATGTATCTAGGACTAAATATCAGCAACACAGGTAGCTTTCACATGGCTGTGGAACTACACATATCTAGGACTAAATATCAGCAACACAGGTAGCTTTCACATGGCTGTAAACGAGCTGAGAGACAAAGGGAGCATTCTATGCCATTAAAAGGAACATTAAAATTGAAATTACAGGTATAATCTGTCTGAAAATGTTCCAATCAGTTCTAGAACCAATGTTTCAGTATGACAGTGTAGTACGGAGTCCACTCTCTAATAATGAATTTACCAAATGGGACAACCATCCAATCGAAAGAGTGCATGCAGAGTTTTGCAAGACTGTATTGCAAGTGCAAAGAAGAACTCCAAATAACCCATGTAGAGCAGAATTGGGCCAAAACCCCCTCATTCGAATAGAAAAAAGAGACATCAAATTTTACAACTTTCTAAAAACAACTGACCCAAAAAACATTCCATCACACAGCTACAATGTCAAGAGATGAAACCAGAGAAGAGTCCCCTCCGCCAGCTGGTTCTGAGGCTCAGTTCACTAACCCAAACCAACCCCATAGAGACTCAGGACAACACTCAGCCAGCTGGTTCTGAGGCTCAGTTCACTAACCCAAACCAACCCCATAGAGACTCAGGACAACACTCAGCCAGCTGGTTCTGAGGCTCAGTTCACTAACCCAAACCAACCCCATAGAGACTCAGGACAACACTCAGCCAGCTGGTTCTGAGGCTCAGTTCACTAACCCCATAGAGCCTCAAGACAGAACTCAGAAAATCTGGCCAAAACAAATCACAAAGCAAAGAGAAAAGATATCACCTATTGGAAAGACACCACAAAAAAAAATCTATTGGCTCTTAACAGACAGGACATGGTGTCAGACTATCTGACCACTGTGACTGATAGAAAACTGAGGAAAACACTGACTAGGTACAGACTCAGTGAGCACAGTCTGGCTATAGAGACCGGTCGTCACAGACAAACCTGGCTGCCCAGAGAGGACAGTCTGGCTGTAGAGACCGGTCGTCACGGACCAACCTGGCTGCCCAGAGAGGAGAGTCTGGCTATAGAGACCGGTCGTCACAGACAAACCTGGCTGCCCAGAGAGGAGAGTCTGGATATAGAGACCGGTCGTCACAGACAAACCTGGCTGCCCAGAGAGGAGAGTCTGGCTATAGAGACCGGTCGTCACAGACAAACCTGGCTGCCCAGAGAGGACAGGCTGGCTGCCCAGAGAGGACAGGCTGGCTGCCCAGAGAGGACAGTTTAGCTATAGAGACCAGTCGTCACAGACAAACCTGGCTGCCCAGAGAGGACAGTCTGGCTATAGAGACCAGTCGTCACAGACAAACCTGGCTGCCCAGAGAGGACAGGCTGGCTGCCCAGAGAGGACAGTCTGGCTATAGAGACCAGTCGTCACAGACAAACCTGGCTGCCCAGAGAGGACAGGCTGGTTGCCCAGAGAGGACAGGCTGTGCTCACTCTGCTCCGAGGGAGAGGGAGAGACAGAGCTGCATTTCCTATTACACTGTGACAAATACTCTGACCTAAGATAATATTTTTTCCCATCATTATCATTCAGTACAACGAATTCAAAACTATAAAATAATATGATAAAATATAACATTTCTTGGGTGACCAGCCAAATATGTGTCCTCCACAACCTGAGGGACAGCCAATGAAAAGTGCAGTGTAATGTCATAAATATTTCCCTTGTAGTTTAGTTTTGTCTTTCATACCAGGTCATGTGTCTTCTCAGTCAGGTTGAGACTGGTCTACTACCAGGTCATATGTCTTCTCAGTCAGTTTGAGACTGGTCTACTGCCAGGTCATGTGTCTTCTCAGTCAGGTTGAGACTGGTCTACTACCAGGTCATGTGTCTTCTCAGTCAGTTTGAGACTGGTCTACTGCCAGGTCATGTGTCTTCTCAGTCAGGTTGACACTGGTCTACTACCAGGTCATGTGTCTTCTCAGTCAGGTTGACACTGGTCTACTACCAGGTCATGTGTCTTCTCAGTCAGGTTGACACTGGTCTGCTACCAGGTCATGTGTCTTCTCAGTCAGGTTGACACTGGTCTACTACCAGGTCATGTGTCTTCTCAGTCAGGTTGACACTGGTCTACTACCAGGTCATGTGTCTTCTCAGTCAGGTTGACACTGGTCTACTACCAGGTCATGTGTCTTCTCAGTCAGGTTGACACTGGTCTACTACCAGGTCATGTGTCTTCTCAGTCATGTTGACACTGGTCTACTACCAGGTCATGTGTCTTCTCAGTCAGGTTGACACTGGTCTACTACCAGGTCATGTGTCTTCTCAGTCAGGTTGACACTGGTCTACTACCAGGTCATGTGTCTTCTCAGTCAGGTTGACACTGGTCTACTACCAGGTCATGTGTCTTCTCAGTCAGGTTGACACTGGTCTACTGCCAGGTCATGTGTCTTCTCAGTCAGGTTGACACTGGTCTACTACCAGGTCATGTGTCTTCTCAGTCAGGTTGACACTGGTCTACTACCAGGTCATGTGTCTTCTCAGTCAGGTTGACACTGGTCTACTGCCAGGTCATGTGTCTTCTCAGTCAGGTTGACACTGGTCTACTACCAGGTCATGTGTCTTCTCAGTCAGGTTGACACTGGTCTACTACCAGGTCATGTGTCTTCTCAGTCAGGTTGAGACTGGTCTACTACCAGGTCATGTGTCTTCTCAGTCAGGTTGACACTGGTCTACTACCAGGTCATGTGTCTTCTCAGTCAGGTTGACACTGGTCTACTACCAGGTCATGTGTCTTCTCAGTCAGGTTGACACTGGTCTACTACCAGGTCATGTGTCTTCTCAGTCAGGTTGACACTGGTCTACTACCAGGTCATGTGTCTTCTCAGTCATGTTGACACTGGTCTACTACCAGGTCATGTGTCTTCTCAGTCAGGTTGACACTGGTCTACTACCAGGTCATGTGTCTTCTCAGTCAGGTTGACACTGGTCTACTACCAGGTCATGTGTCTTCTCAGTCAGGTTGACACTGGTCTACTACCAGGTCATGTGTCTTCTCAGTCAGGTTGACACTGGTCTACTGCCAGGTCATGTGTCTTCTCAGTCAGGTTGACACTGGTCTACTACCAGGTCATGTGTCTTCTCAGTCAGGTTGACACTGGTCTACTACCAGGTCATGTGTCTTCTCATTCAGGTTGACACTGGTCTACTGCCAGGTCATGTGTCTTCTCAGTCAGGTTGACACTGGTCTACTACCAGGTCATGTGTCTTCTCAGTCAGGTTGACACTGGTCTACTACCAGGTCATGTGTCTTCTCAGTCAGGTTGAGACTGGTCTACTACCAGGTCATGTGTCTTCTCAGTCAGGTTGACACTGGTCTACTACCAGGTCATGTGTCTTCTCAGTCAGGTTGACACTGGTCTACTACCAGGTCATGTGTCTTCTCAGTCAGGTTGACAGAGGCTGGTCTACTACTATTGCTGTAATGTATTATTCTTCTGATTAGTATTGTTGTTGTAGTTGTTGTAAAGTCTATTGAATTGAGAGGAGGGAGAGGAGAGAGGAGGGAGAGGAGAGAGAAGAGGGGAGGAGAGAGGAGAGGAGAGGAGGGAGAGGAGAGAGGAGGAAGAGGAGAGAGAAGAGGGAGAAGAGGGGAGGAGAGAGGAGAGGAGGGAGAGTAGGGAGAGGAGGGGAGAAGAGGGGAGGAGAGAGGACAGGAGGAGAGGAGAGAGGAGGGAGAGGAGAGAGAAGAGGGGAGGCAAGAGGAGAAGAGGGAGAGGAGAGAGGAGGGAGAAGAGGGGAGGAGAGAGGAGGGAGAGGAGAGAAGAGGGGAGGAGAGAGGAGAGGGAGAAGAGGGGAGTAGAGAGGAGAGGGAGAAGAGGGGAGGCGAGAGGAGAAGAGGGAGAGGATTGAGAAGAGGGGAGGAGAGAGGAGAGGAGGGAGAGGAGAGAGGAGAGAGAAGGGGGGAGTGATGGAGAGAAGAGGGAGAGGAGGGAGAGAAGAGGAAGAAGATCCCTGTCATACATAGAGGTGGGAGCTAACAGTGTTCAGCCATGTTCAGTCTAGTTCTATCAGTCAGTCTAGTTCTATCAGTCAGTCAGTCTAGTTCTATCAGTCAGTCAGTCAGCCAGTCTAGCTCTATCAGTCAGTCTAGTTCTATCAGTCAGTCTAGTTCTATCAGTCAGTCAGTCTAGTTCTATCAGTCAGTCAGTCAGCCAGTCTAGCTCTATCAGTCAGTCTAGTTCTATCAGTCAGTCTAGTTCTATCAGTTTGTCTATCAGTCTAGTTCTATCAGTCTGTCAGTCTGTCAGTCAGTCAGTCTAGTTCTATCTGTCAGTCTGTCAGTCTGTTAGTCAGTCAGTCAGTCAGTCAGTCAGTCAGTCAGTCAGTCAGTCAGTCAGTCAGTCAGTCTAGTTCTATCTGTCAGTCTGTCAGTCTAGTTCTATCTCCTCTCCTCTCCTCTCCTCTCCTCTCCTCTCCTCTCCTCTCCTCTCCTCTCCTCTCCTCTCCTCTCCTCTCCTCTCCTCTCCTCTCCTCTCCTCTCCTCTCCTCTCCTCTCCTCTCCTCTCCTCTCCCCACACTCCTCTCTCCCCCATCCTCTCCTCTCTCCTCCTCTCTCCTCTCCCCTCAACTCCTTCCGTGCGTGATGAAAGCTTAGCAAAAAGAAAGGAAAAGTCACCTAATTCATTTTTTCTCCCTTTGATTTGGTTTTGTCATTACTGTCTGTTTGTCTCGACAACCACCAGCCATTACTAACCCACATGATACATCAGCGGAATCACGGCATAGTATTTTGTTCTGCACCACAACAGTCACTAACACTACTCTGTTTTGTAAACCCTAGGCAATGTGCTTCTAAATGTCATCTCTTGTTAACTTAACGTGTTGGTGGTTTTTGAAATAACTCGCTAAAACGTTGAGTTGGAAGTGGAACGTTCTGGAATTCCGAATGTTGGGGATTTTCAATAGGAGCAACTCAAGCTTCAATTCTCTTTATATTCCCAGGCAATTTAGGAAATTCATTGAGTTTACACCAAACCGGTTATCTGACCCTCTCTCTCTCTGATCATTCCTTAGAATTCCCTCCCTGATCATTCCTTAGAACTCCCTCCCTGATCATTCCTTAGAACTCCCTCCCTGATCATTCCTTAGAACTCCCTCCCTGATCATTCCTTAGAACTCCCTCTCTGATCATTCCTTAGAACTCCCTCCCTGATCATTCCTTAGAACTCCCTCCCTGATCATTCCTTATTCAACCTCAATCTACCTCCCTGATCATTCCTTATTCAACCTCAATCTACCTCCCTGATCATTCCTTATTCAACCTCAATCAACCTCCCTGATCATTCCTTATTCAACCTCAATCTACCTCCCTGATCATTCCTTATTCAACCTCATTCTGTCGTTTCCAACTCTTCTGTCTTATTACTGACTTGGCCAAAGAGGTCGTCACAGTAGCAATCACACCAAGTATCCTGCTGATGAAGAGTGGTAACTAACGGTGTAAATGAATACACACTATCACTATGACCGCTTTGAGGCTGAAGCCTGAGCGAGAGAGAGAGAGAGAGAGAGAGAGAGAGAGAGAGAGGGATGGTATTAGAGAGAGAGAGAGAGAGGCAGAGCAGAGCAGAGCAGAGCAGAGGTCAGGATCAGAGCTCCTGCATTTTTCAGCATTTTCTTTAAAAAAGATAGGTTAGGAGTTAGATAAACTTGGATTTTTTGTCAGGAACACATACTGGATTCTACCCTCTTCAACATAACCCCTACTTCAAATCCAAACTTAAAACCTACAACCTCATTTTGGACGGAATTACGGAACCACCTGGAAAGTTCACAACAACCAAGGATTTTTTACCCTATACAGCAAATTCTCTGGAAAACAACAGAAACCTGAAAACACCATCCAACCTGGAACTGAGTGAGTAATGTTTAGTCTGAAACAATATTTTATTTCCAAAAGCCAAGAAGAAAAATACACAACATTACTTTATAAGGACTGAATTCTAACATAATTCTGCCAAGCTTGATACAGCTTCAACTAGCACTGACGTGTCAAGTGAGAGGTGTCAAAGCCCATTAGCCCAACAATGGCAGGAGAGTCACACAGTCTACCCCAACCAAATGGAGAGGCCTTAGAAGCTCCTTCCCGCTGTTCAGAGGTAATTAAAATACAGTACCCTTTGCATGTAAAGAATGATAAGGCAAGAAAAGACCACAAGAAGAAGCTCCTTATGGAAAATCAAGAGACACTTTTTGCTGACTATTACAAAAATGGGAACATCAGCAACCTCATCTTCCACACAAACCATCCCCTGGCATGGCACAGTGCTATATTAGCACACTACCCCTTTGTTACGAGAGGGGGGATTAACGAGGGGTGGAAACTCAGAATACTTGATAACGAGGACTCTGAGTTAAGTAATATAAATATCTATAAATCCGGATCAGTAATGGTACAGAATAACCACAAACAGTTTCAGCTGGACTTTCACCTAATCAAAGAATTAGCCCAGCAGGAGAAGCTCTGCCTTGATAATGATACCCCCACACAGAGCGGGTCAGACCAGACCTCTTCATTATGTAACCCCACAGATGAGCAACCCCCAGTGGAGAGTCAACCTCCCAGCACAGATTACCACTCCCTCATTGAAATGAAGGACAAATTCACCCAGCTGGAGGTAAGACAGGTGGAGCTGGAACAGCAGGTGATTACACTTCAGTCAGCGCAGTCCCAGACAACAGTCCAGCACAACAACAGCCCCTTAACCAGACCCGGAGAGCTGGAGGTGGACAGAGACATATCTGCACTTTGGACAGTGGTGAGACAAATACAACAGGAGAAAGAGGAGCAGAACAGAGCACTAGAGGAGAGTATCAGACTGCTGGTGGAGGAGAGGTTGAGGGGGATGGAGGAGAAGTTGATGGGGACGGCGTGTGACAGAGAACAACCCACTAGAGAGGTGGCCACCCCCACAGAGAAGCCAGCAGAACAGCCCACTTCAGCACCCAACAAAAGTCTCGACACCACAGCAGAACAGTCCACACCAGACCCTGAACATAGAGTCGACACCACAGCAGAACAGTCCACACCAGACCCTGACCATAGAGTCGAAATCACAGCAGAACAGACAAATGAAGAACCCCAAGCCCAGAGGCTCTCACCCCCTCTGAGCACCCCCCCTGTCAGCCACCCTGATAGCCCTTTTGACAACCCCCCCACACCCACTGAGGACAAACACAAGACACAGATTGTACTACTTATGGACTCAAATGGGAAATATATAGAAGAAAAAAAACTTTTTCCCAAACACAGTGTGTCTAAACTCTGGTGTCCAAACACCCAGCGTGCCCTCGACCTTCTGTCTGAGGCCAAACTAGGCTCACCCAGCCACATAATAATACACACAGGCACAAACGACCTGAGAGCACTGCAGGAAAGAGTGGCCACAGCACTGAAGAGAGTGATTGAAAAGGCTTCTTCTACTTTCCCCAACGCACAAGTGGTTATCTCCACCCTGCTACCACGAAAAGACTTCCACCCTGCCACAATACAGCGGGTAAATGCAAGTATTTCCCGTGACTGTGCCTCAAAACCAAACGTTTTCCTGGCCCACCACTCCACCCTGGACTTGAACAGCCTCTATGACCAGGTCCACCTCTACAAGGCAGCAGTGCCCACCTTTGCCCGAACTCTAAAGGACATCGCTCTCAAACGTATCCCCAACACTTCACACAGGAGCAACAGATCAATAGACACCCCATCCAGACCAGCGAGACACCCTCCCAGATCTGCAGGACCCCCCCCTGGACCTACACATAGAGGACCCACGCCAAGAGGAATTACATCCAGACCACAGTACACCCAGACACATCCACACCCCCACCCCAACCAATCAACACCCCCCCACGTCAACCATGCCCACACCCCATTTAGGCCCACCCAGGTCAGACCTATGCCACTCCTGCCCACCCCATGCACCCCACCCCCGCAAAGAGGGCCTCAACATGGAAGCCACACATACGCCCAGGTAGTGAGCGGGCAAACAGTCCCAACCCCCACTCTCACACTCGCCGAAGCCAATGGCATGTACCAGATGCTCAGCAGGCTCTGCTCACACTTACTGGCCTGAGGCCAAACCACGACCAACAACATTGGACACTCTATGGAACAAAAAGCCTTCACTATATTATCATGGAATATCCAAGGCCTGAGGTCATCTGCCTTTGGCCTAAAGAGCAGAAACCCGGACTTCACCAAAGAAATCGGTAATACAGACATTGTCATCCTGAAAGAAACCTGGTATAGAGGAGACGGACCCACTGGTTGCCCTCTAGGTTACAGAGAGCTGGTAGTCCCATCCACCAAACTACCAGGTGTGAAACAGGGAAGGGACTCAGGGGGTATGCTAATTTGGTATAGAGCAGACCTAACTCACTCCATTAAATTAATCAAAACAGGAACATTTTACATTTGGCTAGAAATTCAAAAGGAAATTATCCTAACAGAGAAAAATGTCCTCCTGTGTGCTACCTATATCCCCCCACTAGAATCCCCATATTTTAATGAAGACAGCTTCTCCATCCTGGAGGGGGAAATCAATCATTTCCAGGCCCAGGGACATGTACTAGTCTGTGGCGACCTAAATGCCAGAACCGGACAAGAACCTGACACCCTAAGCACACAGGGGGACAAACACCTGCCTGGAGGTGACAGCATTCCCTCCCACATATGCCCCCCTAGGCACAACTATGACAACATAACCAACAAAAACGGGTCACAACTCCTGCAGCTCTGTCGCACGCTGGGTATGTACATAGTCAACGGTAGGCTTCGAGGGGACTCCTATGGTAGGTACACCTATAGCTCATCTCTTGGCAGTAGTACTGTAGACTACTTTATCACCGACCTCAACCCAGAGTCTCTCAGAGCGTTCACAGTCAGCCCACTGACACCCCTATCAGACCACAGCAAAATCACAGTCTACTTAAACAGAGCAATAATCAATCATGAGGCATCAAAGCCAAAGGAACTGAGTAACATTAAGAAATGCTATAGATGGAAGGAATGCAGTTTGGAAACCTACCAAAAAACAATTAGGCAACAACAAATCCCTTTTAGACAATTTCCTGGGTAAAACGTTCCGCTGTAATAGTGAAGGTGTAAACTTGGCAGTAGAAAATCTTAACAGTATATTTGACCTCTCAGCTTCCCTATCAAATCTAAAAATCTCAAATAGAAAACCGAAGAAAATTAACAATAATGACAAATGGTTTGATGAAGAATGCAAAAATCTAAGAAAGAAATTGAGAAACCTGTCCAACCAAAAACATAGAGACCCGGAAAACCTGAGTCTACGCCTTCACTATGGTGAATCACTAAAACAATACAGAAATACACTACGGAAAAAGAAGGAACAGCATGTCAGAAATCAGTTCAATGCAATTGAAGAATCCATAGACTCTAACCACTTCTGGGAAAATTGGAAAACACTAAACAAACAACAACAAGAAGAATTATCTATCCAAAATGGAGATGTATGGGTAAACCACTTCTCCAATCTTTTTGGCTCTATAACAAAGAATAAAGAGCAAAAACATATACATGATCAAATACAGATCTTAGAATCATCTATTAAAGACTACCAGAACCCACTGGATTATCCAATTACATTGAATGAGTTACAGGACAAAATAAAAACCCTCCAACCCAAAAAGGCCTGTGGTGTTGATGGTATCCTCAATGAAATGATCAAATATACAGACAACAAATTCCAATTGGCTATACTAAAACTCTTTAACATCATACTTAGCTCTGGCATCTTCCCCAATATTTGGAACCAAGGACTGATCACCCCAATCCACAAAAGTGGAGACAAATTTGACCCCAATAACTACCGTGGAATATGTGTCAACAGTAACCTTGGGAAAATCCTCTGCATTATTATTAACAGCAGACTCGTACATTTCCTCAATGAAAACAATGTACTGAGCAAATGTCAAATTGGCTTTTTACCAAATTACCGTACAACAGACCATGTATTCACCCTGCACACCCTAATTGACAACCAAACAAACCAAAACAAAGGCAAAGTCTTCTCATGCTTTGTTGATTTCAAAAAAGCCTTCGACTCAATCTGGCATGAGGGTCTGCTATACAAACTGATGGAAAGTGGTGTTGGGGGTAAAACATACGACATTATAAAATCCATGTACACAAACAACAAGTGTGCGGTTAAAATTGGCAAAAAACACACACATTTCTTCACACAGGGTCGTGGGGTTAGACAG